>NW_027466891.1:35000-72500 GCF_046128005.1 Genypterus blacodes | reverse complement strand
CAGGCGATTGATGGGTTTTTTCCGTGACAGGTTGAGTCCAAAAAACCTTTGGACACATGTGATCCCTCACCCGTCACATGTAGGCCGACATGTTGATGAGATGCTGCCACCTGTTGGACACACTGAACACTGCAGCTGGGCTACTTCAGTATTCTTACTTGACTATCAGTGCATTGATAAGTTTGCATTGATGAACAGAGGAGCAGCAGATCTGAGCAGAACTAATCATTAGTCTTCTCAGCAATGAGCCGCTGAAAACTCACACGGGCTCATTAATGGAAATACTACACCGGTCAATCAATACAGAATGGACTGCAACGTAATCCCTCGCACAGACGGAGAACCTTCACAATCGATGACAACACATAACAAATCTAAAATCAACGTGAGGATGACGCACAGCAGCCTCCTTTGCACCGCATCATTCAGTGAGATCTGCTTTAGAGTTTCTGTCTGAGATAAATGGGAATACGCTGCAGTACTGTGTGCTACTGTGTGTCAGAATCAGAAGAATCTCAACAGGAAGAAGTTGGTGAATGATTCCTCAGTTGATTGTCGTACTCGCATGTAGAGAACACGACGCACTGCATCCATCCAATATGCAACTTGGCCACCAGGGGGTCATGACCATCAGGGGTCAGTGGTGCAGCCTAGACGCCTCCACATAAAGCATGATGATCATTATGATTGAATTGGTGAGCAGAGCCATGAGGGGAAGAACATATGAAGGTCTGAGAAGGTCTGAGCCTCGTCAGGGGAGAAGAGGAGCCGTTAACCCTGCGGCCCGACAGGAAGCGAAGGCGACGGGTGAGAAATGGCGTTTGGTCTACAGCGTGATCACCTGAGGGACGGAGGGCGGTGAGGGAACTGTGGAGAGATCAGAGGAGGAGCAGGAGGGATGAAGGGGGGACAGACTAGCAGCCAAACCCTCTTATTCACACAGAGAAGCCTGCAGAGCTCCTGTCAGGCCTCCGTCCCCTGAAGGCTGAAGGAAGGTGTGAGGGTGAAAGGTGGTGCAGAGGTGAAGATGCTCTTTTTAAAGACAGACGGTACGGAATGCAGCGTTACAGAACTCAGCAGGGAGGAAGCTCAAGCAGTCAGAGTTTCAGCCATTGGCCGCTCTGCCACAGAGACACCAAGTGAATTTTGACTATGTCCCTGAATGGTGAACAGGTGAACAGGATTCTAACCTTCTGTCCTGAAGTGTTCAGGAAGCCTGGTTCTGATTGGGTGTTAACATATTTACCTGTGACTCATTTTCACTCAGTGTGCACAGCAGGGAGAGAAGAAGTGAATCAACGTGTTCTTAGAGTAGAAACATTTGAAATGGTATTTGAGAACAGAACTGGGTCAACTCAGTACATGACACACCTGGTTGGTTCTCACCTGCCCGTCTGGCTCCGCCCCTCTTCTCTGCCCCTCCCACCTCTACAGACGCAGTTTGAAAGAGAAAATACCAAAGTTCTGTTTTTGGTTTATTCTTTTCGGCACATTCCCACACAGATGGCCCAGCGAATGCGGCGGGGGACATCAGCACAGTCGTCTTCTCCGCTCCGCAGCCATTTATAACTCATATCAGCTATTTCCCTGGCGAAGCGAGGACGGCGGGCCGAGCCAGAGCTTATTGCATCCTCTTAAAATTCAGCGGCGGGTATGAAATCGAATATACTTGGGAGTGAGATGAAAACATTAAACACTTCAGTGTCGAGCTGACAAGCGCATTCATTTGCTTTTATGTTTGGTGACTTGAATTACCACTTGTAGAGTAAGAAAATCTATCATTAGCGCATTAGAGCGAGCGGAAATCAAACATTTATGTCCTCTGGAAAAAGGCTTTATAGGTGAAGGCGACACGCATTTTAATTACAACAATTAAAAAATGAAAGGCTAATTATTCATCTGGTGTCTTTTGTTTTGGGGCCTTTCTGCTGCTGTCAGCGCGGCGCCTTGAAACGTTTCCCCCGCGGCTTTGACGTTGCTTATTTCCCAATAACCACACACACGCCGTACACAATGGACCATCGATCAGCAGGATGGAGGGGGAAAGTAATATAGATCAGGCTGCTAATTAGAATAGGAATGAAGTGTCAGATCAATGAGTGACCCACAGAGGAGGAACACAGACGCAGGGAACACGCCACATCACAAAGGGGCGGAGCCTAGGGGGACGGAGGAGGTTGTCACATTTGGAGCACACGTGGCGTCAAACAGCTGCTGGGTTCCACATAAAGACAAAGTGGGTGACAAAAAGGGCGGAAAAAGTCTCAGGAGCAAAGGAATAACTTTGATCCAAATGTGTTTGTGAGAGGAAATCCAGTTTAAAGTGGAACCTGAATGCTTTCCCAAACCTGATTACAGCTCAGATCAGAGGATAGATTGCATTTCTTCTTTGCTCGTCTCTCGTTGGCTCTCACTTCCTCTCTCTGCTCTCCGCTTCTCTCCTTTTCCATTTCTCTCATCTCCTGCTTCTTAAACCAGCTAAGCTACAGACGATGACAGGACGCCACAAACAAACACAACAACAACCCGGGGATTGTGGGAAAGCCCCCCGGCCTCGGCGAAGGTCAAAGTACTGATGAAGTGATTGTTTACCATCAAGGGAAGCTTCAGATCGGTGATTAGAGCTTCGTCCTCACGAGGCTACAAACGTCTACAGACGCTCAAATCTTTAGTTTCATCTGATTCACTTTCTGACGGCCAACAAAAGAGATCAGTCGGCGTGATCGTACATCAATGTCTCCGTGCGAAACGCTCTGAAATGATGTAAATATGAGCGACGGATCACTGAGTAAGAATAATAACCTCTTTCTCTCTCTGCATGTCTCTCTTTCTCTCTCGCTCTCCCTCCATCTATCTCTCTCCCTCCGCCACTCTATCTCTCTCCCTCTCTACCTCCCTCCCTCCCCCCTCTATCTCGCTCCCTTCATCTATCTCTCTCCCTCCGCCCTCTATCTCTCTTCCCCTCTCTCACTCTCTCCCTCCCTCCATCTCTCTCCCTCCCTCTCTATCTATCTCTCCTTCTCTCTCTCCCTCCCTCCCTCCCTCCCTCCCTCTCTCTCTCCCGCTCACTCTCCGTCTCTCACTCTCCCTCCCTCTCCCTCTCTCTCCCTCCCTCTCTCTTTCCCTCTCACCATCCCCCTCTCACTCTCCCTCCCTCTCTCTCCCCCCTCTATCTCTCTCCCTCCCTCCCTCCCTCCCTCTCTCTCTCCCGCTCACTCTCCGTCTCTCACTCTCCCTCCCTCTCCCTCTCTCTCTCTCTCCCTCCCTCTCTCTTTCCCTCTCACCATCCCTCTCTCACTCTCCCTCCCTCTCTCCCCCCTCTCTCTCTCTCTCACTCTCCCTCTCACTCTCCCTCCCTCTCTGGTGACAGAGTCTCGGCAGTCTGACTCGGTCCTGGTGGCAGCATGTGGTCGTCTCTCAGTCAGATAAGAGCGACGACGCCAAACTCAGCTCCTCTGTGAAATGTAATTCCACAAAAGAGTGTCAGTTGACTTCCAGCAGGATATCGTTACAGGCGGGCGCTAAGTGATAGCAGAGTGATATCAGGGCCTAATTCTCTTTAGTCCATATTGACTTTGTCTTCACAGCCGTCATGAACTTATTTCATGCTTCACGTTGTCTAACTGCCTCTGGGTGCGACGGCCAGGAAACACAGCACAGGAAGACGCCGTCTGATCTGCGGCGGCCACTGAACCGTACGTGTTCCATTATGAAGTAACGTGCCAGTGCAGCGATCAGCTTGGTCGCCTGGTTACAGCTGCTCACACACCCAGCTTCCCCTGCCAGAATCAACAAGACGATCATCTGCATGACGGAGCTCAGCAGCTACACCTTCATACACACACACACACACACACACACACACACACACACTGACAGGGACGCTGCTCAGGATGGAGTAGAGACAAAGGAGAATGTCAAACGTTACTGATGAGGACTCACTCACTCACTCACTCACTCACTCACTCACTCACTCACTCACTCTCTCACACACACACACACACACTCAAGATGTGTCTGTTAGAACGCTGGTGCTTCATCTGTCTTAGTAACAAAATGTAAAATGAGGAATATTCACCAGCGACTTCTAATGCCACATGAAGGTCAAAGGTCACGTGAAGGAAAGGAAACCGAGCTCTTTGAGGCTGAACTCTGAGGCTCAGACTCATTCTTCTGTGGGAGCGTTTCATGCTTTGTTTCAGGGAGATAAGGACTCCGGCTCATCTGAGGCCAGAGTTTGGTGTGAGAGTTCCCATGAAGCCTCTGAGTTACTAAAGGGATTCAGAGCACATAAAACACAATCTAATGAAAGTCTTTCTAAGGTGAGACAGTAATGGTCTCTAAGATTAAGATCAAAGGGTCAAAGCCAATATGAGAACCACAGAGAAAGTCATATTTTTCCAGATCAAGTTAATGAAACGTTGAGGTTCCTGTGCTCCGCTGCTTCAGCTGAACTCTGCTTCCACCGATGACAGAACCCTGGGGCTCATTGCTCAAGGGCACTTAAGCAGGGGGCAGGACTGATGGGTCAGGATTTTCATAATGCTCAGACTCAGCCCAAACAGATCTGCTTATCCTGAGCTCAGTCAGTCGATCAGTCACTCAGAGTTTCCCCACTGTCTTCAGGTTGGTCCTCTGTGCCCACAGTGAAGGCCGGGTCATGTGACTTGGTTCCGCAGGTGGAGAGGGTTTACAGGCGGGCAGCGACTCAGACAGGTGATATCAGAGATGTTAAGAGGTTTGAAAGGTTTGAGAGAGGAGAGGAAGAGGAAGAGGAGCCGCAGGCCTCAAGGGCATCAGAGAGAAGTAAAGGAGCCTGCCAGCGTCGGCCAGGAGGCATCGCTTCATTTAGACCGTTTACGCCTAAGTACGCCATTAGCCGGAGTGGGATACTGT
Organism: Genypterus blacodes; assembly: GCF_046128005.1. NCBI lineage: Eukaryota > Metazoa > Chordata > Actinopteri > Ophidiiformes > Ophidiidae > Genypterus > Genypterus blacodes. The sequence continues at coordinate 67,604 of NW_027466891.1, read as the reverse complement.
ATCAGCCGTGGCTCCGAACCAAACGCCGCACAATCGCTGCTACAAGCCTCATTTTCAAAGAAGCTAAACTGAAATTGAGTGTGAAGCTGTTGGGACTCATTAAGAGCAGGTTTGTTATCAAAGGGATTGGAGTTAAGTGAGGTGGCCGCTAGCTTACTGTCACGTTTCATTTGAACAGTTAAACCCACATTCTGCTCTGCAGGCCGGCTCTCTCAGCTCTCTGTTTAGAATGCAGCAGCGCTGTTTGGGTCTGGTATTGACCCGGAGTGTAGATTACAGTTGGCTGAGGCGTGAGGCGCCTAACAACGATCACAATGAAGCCTTACAGAGACGCCGGCTGGCTCTGATTAGAGCATCTACCTGTCAATCAACCCAGAGCGCCTCATCAGTCTGTTACTCTGACTGTTTCAGGCGTTAATCTGCATGTAAACACACGGAATGTTCCACACAATATGGCAATTTGAAAGCGTTCAGGTGCTTGTTTAGGACTTCACACTGCCCCCTGGTGGACAAAGTATTCAGTCACCCAAGAGATTCTGAGAGAGAAATGTTGTTTTCCCAGAATGCAACATAAACAACCATCGCTCCTGCTGTTTCCATGACATCTTCTCCTCCATTACCACGGATACTATGAGAGCAAAGTATAATCCTGTGTGTGTGTGTGTGTGTGTGTGTGTGCGTGCGTGCCTGCGTGCGTGCGTGCGTGCGTGCGTGCGTGTGTGTGTGTGTATCAGCTGCAGATGTTTAGCTGACTGGAGCTCAGACTCAGTTACCAACAATAGAAACAGTTCAGCAGGTGACAGGCGGGCAGCATTCCATTTTAAACAGCAGCCAGTAAAACGTCTCGCTTCTGCTCATTTTTGGCTGCCGTTCACATTTAAATGTCACAGAAACTCAAGCAGACTTGTCTACTTTGGGCTGCTGGATCGTTAAGAGCGCAGGGCGACTATTCCTGTCCCACACTGACCCCGACTGTAGATTACAGCCGGCTGAGCCAAGAGGTGCAGCACAATTATAATTCTGCTCTCTGTGTGTGTGTGTGTGTGTGTGTGTGTGTGTGTGTGTGTGTGTGTGTGTGTGTGTGTGTGCGCCTCTCTCTGTTTCTGTGTGTGTGTGTGTGTGTGTGTGTGTGTGTGTGTGTGTGTGTGCCTCTGTGTGTGTGTGTGTGTGTGTGTGTGTGTGTGTGTTCTGTGTGTTCTGTGTGTTCTGTGTGTGTGTTCTGTGTGTGTGTTCTCTGTGTGTGTGTGTTCAGTGTGTGTGTCCTGTTGGGCATCAGGGGAATAACACTTGTCAGCAGTCCTTAACAGAATTCCAAGTATAGAAAGTAATTGCTTCATCAAATCTGGAATGATGGCCGGTGCCAGGAAACGCTGGCAGTCCTCACTTTTATAAGCTCTCAAAAACTCCATGTTTATCTGATTTAATGGGATCTTATAAAGTGTGTGTGTGTGTGTGTGTGTGTGTGTGTGTGTGTGTGTGTGTGTGTGTGTGTGAACAGACGCCTCTGCACATTCTCATTCCACCCTTTTCTTCTTCCACGTGAGCCTCTTCCCCTTGTGTGCTGCGTCGATGTATGACTGATAAACGGCCGCGTCGTGCTGCGTTTGACCGGAGGTGCTGTAAGTAAAGCAACCGCTGACACCTTCAATTGAAACACTACACTCTGGTCTGATAAGTGGCTCTTCTCAGGCAGTTGCTCAGTCAAAGATGCTCCTGGCCGCCTCCTCCTCCTCCCTCAGCAGCCGAATGGCCGCCGCGGGCTGAGGCGTGAGGTCTGAGGGGCGGGGGGGTCAAGGCTGGAGCGCCACAGCAAAGAGGATGTGTACCCCTGAGGACACGCGCCACGCGGAATGTTTATATGGCCGGCGGCGGTGGAGTGATGGATAGATAAAGAGGAAGTGTGGAGACAGCAGGGGGACACGGGCGAGAGGAGAGGGGGCGGGAGAGGAGGGGCCGCTGGACAGAGACGGAGAGACAAAGGCCGAGGTCAATAGCCTTCAAGGAAACAAAGACGGATAGATGCCGCAGTTGCTGGAGTGTGTATGTGTGTGTGTGTGTGTGTGTGTGTGGGGCTACTAAATGGGCCAGAACATCACCAAATGGAATAAGAAGTCACCAACGTGGAGAGAAGATGATGTCATCCATGTAAAAGCAGAGACTGAACATGAAAGCTAACATTAGACTCCAGACGCTTGATGTTTTCTTTGCTCTGTGTCTCAAATCAAAACATTTCCACTCAGCTCCTCTCCTTAATAGCTTTTCTGTGATTACCCGCCCTGACAGATGAAGGCGTCGGCTCCTCTCTCCCTTTACGACGCCGCTTTTGATCAAAGCCTTTTAACCAACAAACCCCGGCAAACGCTAATGTCTCTGTCTCCGCAGACGAGCCATCAAATCTCTTTATTTACACTTAATGAGCAGTTTGTGTTCAGAGGGTGGACATGTGATCGTCACCCGGCAGAGGGGAGACGCCGAGGTGACGGGCAGAGGCGGGCTTCGTACCGACAACATCAAAGGTCCTCTTCTGTAGCCGGAAGGTAGAACTTAGAAAGATATTCAGCTTTAAGATCATTTGAACTCCTCTGGAATGAATCATTTACATGTGTGTGTGGATGTTGACCAAACACAGACTGAGTGTGTTCGTGGGAATCAGGCCCCAGAGACGGAGGGGGCCGACCTTCATGCTCTGTTCAGCTGCACAGCCTCAATAAGAACTCCAAGGATTCCACTCACTTGAAAAATAAAAACAAGTCGCAAATAGAAACGAAACCGAAGAAGACGTAGAGGGACGAGGACGAGATCTGCTGCAGGAAACCATCAGGGATCTCCACACACACACACACACACACACACGCGCGAGCGCACACACACACAGACCGAACACACCATGACGTAAACAAGCAGCAGAAGTTTCATGTGTTGCTGAATCAGCTGCTGCACGCTTTAAAGACCCAAGGCTGCACCTCAGCACACGTGTCTCTGCCCCCTGTGCTTTAACTGCGTGCTCTACAGGGGAGCGTCTGCATTTCTAACTGTGCCTTTACGCCTCTGCCAAGTCCAATTTCTTCTACGTTGGCAGACTTTGATAGTTTCGGACAGATTTCCCTTTGATTTGGCGTTAAAAGGTTGTGTGACTGAGAGGAAGTGGATCCATATAAGGAGCCAAACATCACATGGTCTCTAACAAGACCTGTAAAGTCTCAGATGAAGAGTTTCACACTTGATTCTTCACTAAAAACCATCCTGCTTGAGCTCTTTCTCATTTTGTTTTGGTTGCTGCACCTTTAGGGACCTCCCATCAGAGAGCACATGTTTCTTCCACATTTCCTCCGCCGGCGTCACTAAAAAGCAGCAGCCCAGCTCGGAGCGCAGAGACGCCATTACTGCCAACTCGCTCACCTCTCGCTTTCTAGTTCACATTTTGCTGTAAATTTGGTTCTCACTCTTATCTGCTGCCGAACAGAAAAAGAAAACTGCAGTAAATACAATCTGCTCTCTCTCTCTTGTGAGAGCGGCAGATAGCGTCGCTCTCAAGGCTAAAAGCTCTTTGCTTTGTGCGTGGAGGTTGGAGCAGAGAAAAGCCAACACTTCTTTAAAAGCTTTTCAGCTGTTGTGTCATCACCCGTCCATTCATCCGTCCAATATATCCATCCATCTAAGTCCACTTATCCCCCTGTCTGAGTCACAGCGTCAGCTTCCCTACACGGGGGTCCCAGATGCCCACCGGCTTCTGCTAGGGCACCTGAAGGTTTTCCCAGGTAAGCAGTGGATTATCCTGCACAGCTGATGCATCACTTCACTCTGAGAGCTCAGGGACAAATGATAAGGAAAGGATGGGAGAAGCTGGATTTGTGCAGACGGATCGGGAAGGAGCCAGGTTCAAAAAGACACTCAGGCTCCGAGGGCACGGCAGGAGCATGTGCCAGAGAGAGGAGGCGACTGAAGTGAAGGAATGAACGAAACGCTTCACTGAGATAAGCGAATATTGATTTTGTTTACCAGTCGTGATGAAACAGATGCTGCTGGAACAATGTGGACTCTGCCTCCAGGACCGAGTTCAGGCATGAGCTGCTGCCAGGAGGAGGAGGAGGGCGGCTGGCTGGGAAGGGAACACCTCGGCTCCCCCAGGACCCGGAAAAGGGATGAAAATGGAGCAAATATGTCCACAGGCTTCATTTATATGATGTATGATCATATCCACATACATGAGGAGATTTAAGGTTTTATAACACGACACGATGTCATTATAATAATATAATTGTGTTTAAATAAGCCTGAAGAACAAAGAGCTCTTAAAGGGATGATTGCCAACTTCACTGTGTACATTGTGTTCAATTCTGTAACACTCATTGTGCCCCAGAGTGAAGTCAGAGGGAAGGATGAAGGAGCGTGGGAGGAGAGGAGAGGAGAGAGGAGAGAGGAGAGGAGAGGAGAGGAGAGGAGAGGAGAGGAGAGGCAAGAGGAGAGGAGAGAGGAGGAGAGGAGAGAGGAGAGAAAAGAGGGTAGGAGAGGAGAGGAGAGGCAAGAGGAGAGGAGAGAGGAGAGAAAAGAGAGTAGGAGAGGAGAGGCAAGAGGAGAGAGGAGGAGAGGAGAGGAGAGGAGAAGAGAGGAGGAGAGGAGAGGAGAGGAGAGGAGAGAGAAGAGAGGAGGAGAGGACAGAGAGGAGGAGAGGAGAGAGAAGAGAGGAGGAGAGGACAGAGGAGAGGAGAGGAGAGAGCTGAACTGAACTTCCTCTGGATGAAGTTTGGTTACAGTTTGTGCAGTGATGTCGGGGATTGAACCGAGGACCTCACGTCCACATAAATCCAGAGCAGAGTTCCCAGAGCGTCAGCGTGGCTCCAGAGTCAATGTTGAGGCTGTAACAGAGGGGATTTCTGGGATTTGTTGTTGGTATGAATGAGAGTGTGACAGTATCATCACGCATCAAGGCTCTGATTTAAGCTCCTGGAGCTCCAGGCTGCTGGACTGGCGCCCGCTCTGCCCGCTCTGCCCGCTCGGTGATCCATCTCCGCTGCGATCCTTCCCCCCCGAGGCGCCGGCCATGAAACATTTATCCTGGCCACGCCCCCCCCCTGTATATCTCCACAACTGCCTCCTGCTACAGGGCTGCCAGCTGACGGAGCAGAGATCAGTGAGGACTGAGATCAATGCAGAGGGTTGAGGGTCAAAGGTCAACATGTATAGTATTTAAGCAAACATTTAGCCTCATGCAGAGGAGCTTCAGAGGCGTGATCACCGGCTCATGGATCCATCAGGGTCCATCAGGGTCCGTCAGAGACCTGCAGGGCCGCAGAGAAACAACAGTGACATCCTTTGCACATCATTACATTATTCTATTTGAAAGAGAAACCATCTGAATGTTCTGATGCCTTCTGGACACTAAAACCACCAATCTTCAGATTTCTTTTCCCTCAGTTAAGCTGCTCCAAAGCAAAGCGTCTCACAGATGTGGGTGGAAACACATCATCGACCCTCACGTCCTCGGTTGAGGACAACAAAACAACACAAAGCCGAAGAAAGAAATAAAAAGAAATCCTGCTGCTTCCAGCCGCACAGCACCGAGTGACACGGCTGAGACACCGGGACACGTGAATGTGACCACAGACACACACGGCTGATTAAGGCACAGCACCACCGTGCCACACGCCTGCGTACACACCCACACCTCGCTGTGTGCTGTCTGCAGGGTCTCTGCTGCCGCCCACCAGGTGGTTTCAGGCCTGATGAATACCAGGAGAAGGGGGATGACAGCTACGCTAAAGTTACAGTACACACACACACACACACACACACACACACACACACACACACAAAGCTGCTCACTGAGTTTATGAATCTGAAACCAAAACACAAACCTCACAAAGTATTTTTAATAAAACCTCTGATTTATCTTTGTAGACGGTCTGGACCTCAGACTTGTGGACACTGACATCCAAACATGTGCGTGTGTCTGTGTGTGTGTGTGTGTGTGTGTGTGTGTGTGTGTGTGTGTGAAATAGCTTTGGTGTAATCACGTTATGAGCACAAAGGGCAATGAAGAGCCCATATGTGTTTACTCACCCTCAGCACTGTGTGTGTGTGTGTGTGTGTGTGTGTGTGTGTGTGTGTGCGTGGGGCTTTATAATGCAGTTGATCAACAACAGTGCAGCTCTTCACACACTCGAGGGTGCGACGGTCAGGATGAAAGCCTGAGCGTGACGCTGCCTCACACTGTCTCATTAGAGCGGTTCTTTACATTCTGAGTGTGTGTGGGTGTGTGTGTGTGTGTATGTGAGGTGTGTGTGTGTGTATGTGAGCGCGCCTTGCCACTTAGCCAGTGTTTTGTGCATGTGTGTGTGTGTGTGTATTTGTCTGCCTGCGTCTCTGTCTGTGTGTGGATCGGAGTAAAATGGTGCCAATCCTAATAAGAACTCCACGTTTCTGCACCAACAGGATTTATCTTCTCTTTATTTCTCTCCCCATCAATGAACGACTGCTGCTCCTTTCATCATCTGTGATCGGGAGGAGAGATAAAAAGGGGAGGAAAGAGGCAGAGGGAGGGGGACTGGGGTGTTCCTGTGGTTGGTTGGTCTATTGAAGATGAATATGATCCAGCCTCCATTCATCTCTGCTGAATCAATCCCGTCTTCCCCTCCGTTCTCTCCTCTCCTCCCTCGTTCAGCCTCACAGGGAGGAGAGAGACTGACTGGGGGAAACAAATGGCCGCCTTTATAATAAGTGGCCCTAATGCAGATGAATGGCGCTGGATGCGAGCGCGGCGAAGCCTCTCGCCCGCCCGTCTGCCACCCAGTTTCATTTGGCGGCGTAATAAACAGCGAGCGGCACTGAGAGCGCGGCGCTTCAGTCACTTCCTCTTTTGTGGGGCTCTGCGTTTCCAGAGCGAGACCTCCTGCTGCCTGTTTATAACCAACAGAGGCCAAAACAACCCAGCAAACCCCCCGCCTGCAGAGAATGATGTTCCTCCGCAGCTAATTTACAACCGCGATTAAACTTTATCTGTGACGATTTACGCCGAAGCAGGAAAGCTTCCTCGCGCGGCGGCGTCACGGGTGGTGTAATAGCTTGTTCTACTTTATTTCCTGTTGCATTATAATAGCTGCGGCCGTCTAAATCAGTGTAACGGCTCAGAACTTAAACCTCGTTCAGCCGCAGACCGAACAGCGGTCCGCTCAGCGTGGCAGCGGCCTGAGCGCGGTCGCTACAGTGCCGCAGCCAAATCTAGGTCAGCCCAGTGCCTTGCTCAAGGGGCGATGGAAGGGTCTTACACCAAACCCATCCTTTGATAGTTAGGGAAAACAAACACAAGGAGGCCATGACACACTTAAGCTGTGCTGACCGGTGCAGCAGACACAGAGCAACACCATCAACCCACTGCAGTCAGGGTTCTTTGCACCAGCAGGGGTCAAAGGTGAAGCGTCTGATTGATTCTTATTGATACCGTATCACCAACTAAGTTATTGGTTTGTACAACTGGGAGTCTTTGTGGAGCTCTTCATCTGAGTGAGTACATGATGGGCTGGACCCTCCTCATCAGCTCAGAGCTCCTTCCTGCGAGGCTCAGCGGGGGGTCGCCTCTCTGAGTGGGCCGAGGAGGAAGCTTGCGTCAGACCAATCAGTGATTTCTATCTCGCAATCTTCCCCCTGGTGAACAATCAGAGAGTGCGGCGGCGCTGACACACTGGAGCTTTGAAGAAAAGTCCAGATGTTACAGATTTGGTAGCAGAAAAGTTGCGTTTGTGCTCAAATGAGGAGATTTTGTGATTCTGAGAAGCAGAAAAACAAGGAAATATAAAAAGTAAGGACGTGAGGAGGGAGGATGCAGCTGCACTTAATGTGGCTGCAGCAGAGTGAACCAGATGGACAAATGGGTCTGAATCCATCTGGATGACACACACACACACACACACACACACACACACACACACACACACACACACACACACACACACACACACACACACACATAGATTAAAGTTTACTGCAGTTAGCGGAAAGCACTTACAGGCTAATAAGGAGCCTGACGGAGCAGGTTTAGACTTTTACAGCTTCTGGAGCGGCGGTGGCGAGCATCAGTGGCGGCAGGAGGAGCGCTTGATGACAGCAGCTGAGTACTGATGATCACCAACCAAGCATGTGAACAGAGCACAGTGCGGTTTGTGCTGAGCATGCGTGTTCAGATACTTAAGGTCACATGAACAACAAGCACATGAGACGCAGCATCATCGTCAATCATCTCTACAGCTGCAGCTCAACTCACAGTGTTTCTGTCTTTAAGTATAATGGAGTTAGACGTGTGCAGAAGTCAAAACTTAGCCTGACTTATGAGCTGACAAAATGCTTTCATTCTTCTTCTTCTTCTCTTTATTTGCTTTCCTGCTCGTTCTTCTTCCTGCTCTTCATTACTCACCGTGATTACATAGAATGTTCAGACGCTGTCTTCTTCTCTTCTCATAATATGGGGGGCAGAGGAAAGCCTCCCTCTCTCTCTCTCTCCCCCTCTCCCTGTCTCTCTCTCTCTCTCCCTGCCTCTCTCTCTCTCTCTCCTTCTCTCTCTCTCCTTCACTTGACACCTCCTCACCTCCTCGTCTGCCTCCCTTACCCTCTTACCTCCTCTCCTCTTCATTACATTTCTCTTTCTCCCTCTTCTCCCTACTTCCATTAATTTCCCTCCTCCCCTCCTCTTTTAATCTTCCTTCCTAATTCCTATCTACTACTCTTCATTACTCTCCTCTGCTTGTTTTCTTTCCCTTTTTTCTCCCCGAATGGCTTAGCTCCTCTCCTCCCCTCTTCTCTCTCCTCCTCCTCCTCTCTCCCTCTCCTCACCTCTCTCCTCCTCTCCCTCTCCTACCTCTCATCCTCTCTCCTCTCCTCCTCCCTCCCTCTCCGTACCTCTCTCCTTCCCCCCCCTCGCCTCTCTCTCATCCTCTCCTCCCTCCTCCCCGTCTCCTCTCTCCCTCTCCTTACCTCTCTCCTTCCCTCCTCTCCTCTCCCCTCCCCTCCTCACCTCCCTCCTCCTCTCCTCCCCCTCTCAGTGACTAATTGTCCTTGCCATAGCGTCTCTCCATTATTGACACATGGAGCTTTGGTGAGCGCTGGTTTGCCTCGGGCTACAATTCTCTCCTCCATTTCCCGGTGAAGGCTCGTCCGTAAACATTAAGGTTCAATCCATGCTGCTGTGTTTGGGGGAGATTTGCTCTAAATATGTGTGAAGAACACAGGAGGGAGATGATTACACTGCAGGGAGGTCGCACATAAAGACTTTACATCGATTTCATCTGACAACCACCAAAATATGAGCGGAGGAATGTGGAGGAATTAACCGAAGAGTTTTCAAATTACAGCTCACCTGAGGCAGTCTGCCATTGAGCAAGGCTACGTGTCGGGTCAGGCGGAGGCATATTTCCATTACATCATAAATCAATGCGGTCCATTAATGCGGAGGGCGCTGGGCTGGATGGAGGCTCGTGAGCGCCCTCTGCTGGAAGCTAAAGGGACTTCTACCAAATGTACTGAGTTTTGTCCGAACTCGGTCACTGACGTAGTTCTGACTAGTTCTGACGTAGTTCTGAAGCAGTTCTTCTCTGTAAGTCGACTAATTCTTCAGATGTTTGTGCTCCCCTAAAGGTCTTTATGAGGTCGCTCTGTTAAAGGCTTTAGAGACAGGGGCGACCTCCACCGGGGGGCGCTGGCTCTCAAGGTTCCGTTGATAATCACCTGTACTTCAGACCAAAGACCCGGGTCAAAGGGGTGGAGTCCCTGATGGCCCTGAGGAGGTGCAGGTCTGAGGAGCGACCCCAGCTGGAGCAGACAGAACACGGCGGGATGATGAGATGAGCAGAGCGGTAACTGTGTGTTAAATAGAGCGTTAGAGCTGAGGCAGAGTTGGTTGATCTGATCTCAGCTTCCTTCAGCCTGTGCGTGCAGCGGCTGCTGGGTGTTAAGCACAGATTGTTCTGGTCAGCATGTCGGTGGGCTGAACCCCCTGGTGGCCTGGATGTGCTAAGTGCATACTAACACACTTTCCTACAGTGTACTGACACACACACACACACCGTACACGCCTCAGCTCAGCTCTCTGTCCTACTCTCTTATTTAAGGTTCAATTACACACACATCCTTCAGACTGCAGCCACAGATGGATAATCCGCACGTTACTGCACGCCACCTCAGCAGCTAACAGAGCCTACATGTGTGCGTCTCACTCCACGTAAACACACCTGAACCAAACACATCAGGGATTTATTTACAATGAGATGCACAAATAGCTAAGGGATATTATCTGCCTGAGATATCAAGATCACCTACAAGCCACTCACACACACACACACACACAGTCACACACACACGCACACACACACACACACACAGTGACCTATGTGACTCGTTGGAATGAAATGACTCCTCCTGACATATCAGTTTGACCCTGGATACAACAGGGTCACTGTGCCACTGTGTGTGTGTGTGTGTGTGTGCATGTGTGTGTGTGTGTGTGTGTGTGTGTGTGTGCGCGTGTGTGTGTGCATGTGCATGTGTGTGTGTGTGGTAGTGTCAGGGCTAATCTGGGGTAAATTGACATTCTGATAAATGTCCTGGTGGCCTCCAATCTGCCCTTTCACAGCTGCTGACTATGGTAATGGAGAGAGAGATAGGAGAGAGAGAGAGAGAGAGAGAGAGAGAGAGAGAGAGAGAGAGAGAGAGAGAGGAAAGACAACAGAGGTAGCTTTCCTCTGCTGTCCTCTACACTTTGGCTTGAGTGGCTGCTTTTGTGTCCTAAGCTTTTGTGTTGGCAGCTCTTAAGCCATTGAGCAAGGCACTTAGAGGAACCTGGTATTAAATGTTGTTGATTTGATGATGATGTCATTAAATCCATCTTTTTTTGTGATATTTTGAGTTTGTTGTTCCCATCATGTGTTTATCAAACGCAGAAAAACGTCTGAGGGTCTCTGGTTCAATCAGCTCTGCTTGTGTCAGATGAGTGTGTTGTGAGTGAAAAGCGGCTGTCATGGCGATATGATTACGCGTTTCAATGTGAGTGACCGACGAAACTCTGCCATTTACTCTCACTCTCTCTCTCTCTCTCTCTCTCTCTCTCTCTCTCTCTCTCTCTCTGTAGTCATTAATATAACAGCGCCCGTCTCCCTGCAGACGCTGAGTGGATGTGTCAGGACTATTCCACACACACACACACACACACACACACACACACTGATTAATATGAGTGAGCTTAGTCGTTGTGTTGTGGAAAAGGCCACGTTGCTTTCCAATCACAGTAATCACTCGTGTTCCTTCAAGAAGCCAATCAGAGCCAATTAGACATCAGCTCATATTCACATGGAAATGCTGCGCCTGCCCGCCCGCCTGCCCGCCCGCCTGCCCGCCCGCCGCCCTGAGTGATTTCAAGGTGATCTGAACTGTTTACAACCACACTTCAGCTGGATTAGGGCCCGGGGCTCCAGAAGGTGCCGAGCCGAGTCACAGCACAGAGTCACAGCTGTTTACTCACCAAAGAAACCCATCAAAGTTCTCTTTTGGCAGCGTGCAGTTAGTGGCTGACAAAAGCATTCAGAGTCAGATAAGGATTTGTTTGTTGATCATACAAATAAGGGAACGCTTGTTGGATTAACCTCCGCTCAGCTCGGCAACGTGAGGGAAGAGCAATTACTGTCAAGCTAAATGCCAGGTTTAATATCTGTGCAGCTGAGTCCTCCTGCCGGCTGAGTCCCAGAGAGACGGGACGGACACGTGTGAGTGTGAAAGAGGAGAAGCTCTGTTGTGTGCGTTTTGTGGCTCTTTAGAGCAGCTGAGCTCTGGCTCATCAATCACAGCCACGCACGCCCGGCGCCCCAGTGTCAATCCTCCAGCAGAGGGGGCAGAGAGTGAGTCTGTCATGGAGACGTCAGAGCTTCTGAGGGCTGTGGGACTGATACCTGCAGGCTCAGAGGGCGGCGTGACGCCTCTTTGCTCCGTTCCTCCACAGTATGGAGCGTTTGGTTCTCCTCGTGAATGCTCCGCCCCCCGCGCTCTGATTAGTGATGAAGATGAGCAGTAAACATGGAGCATGTTTGGTCTCATCCTGTTCTACTGACAGCTTTCAGTCAAACCAGAGCTCAGCTGAGTGAAGGAGTTACCATAGTAACTACTGTATAGGTCAGCCCTTTGTTCCTTTTCTTTATATTTGGAACCTCTGGCGTCTCCACTGTTTGCCTCTGGTGTCCTTCATCACTCTTCTTCTTCATTCATTCAAGCGATGCTGTCACTTCTTCTTCTTCTTCTCTCATTCTCATTAAACTCCACTTCTCTTTGCACAGAAAACAAATCACAGTAAGAATCCATCCCCTCAGGTGGGGAGTGAAAGGTGAGGCCCGGTGTCCGGCACATGAGCACTAAGCTGCTCGGCCTGATTGGGCAGCGGCTGTCAGGCAAAATGTCATGGATCAGACGACCTGAGCCTGAGTTATTGCCCAGACAATGCAGGATGGAGTGATCCAATAGAATGTGAAATGTCAGAGAGTTTGCAGTTTGAGACGTCACAATCAGACTGAGTGTGTAACTTTATAAAGAAGTGTATTCAGTGTGAAGCAGCCAGAGAGAGAGACCGAGGCTGAGAGGAGAACTAGAGGAGGAAGAGGATTTGGTAAGTGATGTAGCCAGAGTGGCTGTGCTGACTGTGGATGAGGACAATTATCTAGCAGCTTTGTGGGTTTGTTGCTCGTGGGCTCCAGTCAGAGGCGTCGCTCTACTGAGGCTCTAGATCGCCTCAGGCTGCTGGAGATCAGGGGAGTTTGATTCCTTTCTGTTAGGATATCAACCACCTGGTGGGGTCACACAGCAGCACAGCTTTCATTCATCCTCCCCCAGGCCTCCCCAGGCCTCCACCAGGCCCCCCCAGGCTCCCCCAGGCCTCCCAGGCCCCTCAAGAACCAGGAAAACATCCATAATCTGGATTCATGAAGCTGAGGTTTCACAGTTGAAGCTCATTTCTAAGGCAAGTGAACAACACATCATCACTTCATCCTTTCTCCTCCCAAAAGGGAAAACTGACTCACACACACCTGACACACACACACACCCGCACAAAACTGACACACACATGCACACACTCCTGACACACACAAACACACCCTCACGCCCGCACACACACACACACACACACACCTGACACACACACGCAAACACCCTCACACACACACCTGACACACACACACACACCTGACACACACACACCTGACACACACAAACACACCCGCGCACACACACACACACTCCTGATTTCCCAGAAAATCATCAAGTTCCTCCGTTCTCTGCCCTATGAAGGATTCTCCATCACTCCTTCATGTGCTAACTGAGAACAATGAGTGTGTGAAAGCAGCACACACACACACACACACACACACACACACACACACACACTCCAGGTCGTCAGTCACTATGCTGACTCAGCACTCTGGGCACTGACAGCTGTTGTGGAAGTTGTTCCTTTATAAACACCTCACTACTTCTGCCTACAGTCAGGGAGCCGGAGAGGAGAGGAGAGGAGAGGAGGAGGAGAGGAGGAGAGGAGGAGGGAGGGAGGGAGGGGTGGAGGGATGGAGGGCAGGCTAATCCTGTTAGCCAGCTAATCGCCGCGGCTCCAGGCCTCACAGGGACACGGTCCGGGGACACCTCATGTTAACTGAGACACAGGAAGCTGCACCCTCAGCACTGACACTGCTGGTAGAGGGAGGGGGGGGGGTCTGCAGATCCATTACCCATTATCATCTGGGGCTCTGTGGGATTACGGTGGATAAAGTGAGAGACAGAGAGAGCAGGAGAGAGCGAGGACTTAGCTTCATATCCTTTAGCTCTCTCTCTCCCTCTCTCCATCTCTCTCTCTCTCTCTCGCCCGCCCGTCCAGTTGGCGGCGGACAGTCGCTCAGCTGTCGGTGAGGCTCAGAGGGAACGAGTCCTTTTAGAGGTGTTGTATCAGTAATTGAAAACTTGATTAAAATGCTCAACACGTTCACAAAATGCTGATAGTTGGGGCGGGGGGGCAGCGAGGAGGTGTGTGTGTGTGTGTGTGTGGGGGGGGGGTCAGGGGCGGTACAGCCAGGAGGGGAGGGGGGAGCGTTCGTCCCTCATGGATGTGCTGCATGTGGGTCCATCTGCCATGTGTGTGTGTGTGTGTGTGTGTGTGTGTGCGTGTGTGTGTGTGTGTGTGTGTGTGTGCGTGTGTGCCTGTGTACGTGCTCTTTAAATGCATTTCACATAAACCTTTTCCATGTGTGACAGTATGAATTAAGCTTCATCTTTACACCTCCAAGTCACAACACACACACACACACACACCAGTGGATCGGGTCACATAGTGCAGGGAGGTCACACACACACACACACACACACACACACACACACACCAGTGGGTCGGTGCAGGGAGGTCACACACACACACACACACGGGGACACAGTAGAGACAAACGCCTCGTCTGACCCCTCATGGTCAGAGAGGGATCGTCATGGCGACGCTCTACGCTGCCAGCATGGTGAGTTCACACTTAGATGATGTCGCTTCTTTTATTCTACAAGCCGGGCACATCATGGTCACACACACACACACACACACACACACACACACACACACACACACAGACAATGCTTTTTATATGTGTTTACATCAGACTTGGAGTTATTCCAGAAGCTGGAGTCTCTTTTGAATAAATGAATAAAGCTTCGCTCAGAGCCGCGCCGCCTCCACGGCAACAAAAGATTACATTCATATTTCATATTTGGTGCCTTTGAGTCCTGATGTGTTTGTGTCCCACATTCCATATTCACAGCTTTTAGCAAGTCAGAGTTCCTCCTGTGTGCCAACTGAGGAGAACACCTGACCTTCACAGCTGATCAGTCTGTGTGTGTGTGTGTGTGTATGTGTGTGTGTATATGTGTGTATATGTGTGTGTGTATGTGTGCGTGTGTGTGTGGATATATATGTGCATGTGTGTGTGTGTGTGTATATGTGTGTGTGTGTATGTGTGTGCGTGTATTTGTGTGTGTGTGTCTGTGTGTGTGTGTGTCTGTGTGTGTATATATGTGTGTGTGTGTGTGTGTGTGTGTGTGTGTGTGTGTGTGTGTGTGTGTGTATGTCTGTGTGTGTGTGTTACATCTGGATATATTTGAACCCTAACTATCACACACAGCTGGATGTTACTGCCAGGAACACGTTGGTAACCAGGTAACCAAGCTGTGCAGCACCGTATTCACACTGAGCTAAAAATAAAGTTTGCAGTTCCTGGTTGTGGTCATGAAAGCTGCAGCTGAGCCGCCTGAGCTTCGTACTGCAACACCACCGCCTGCACTCCTTTGTCCCCCCCCTCCCCCCCTCCTCCCCCCTCCACTTGACCTTTTCTTCCCGTGTTTCCCGCTTCCTTTCAGCACAAATTGCTCACCCGGCGCTCTGGCCTGGAGACAGAGCAGCAGAATCCCTGTTCTCCTGTGATAGCGCCGCTCAGCTCCGCCGCTCGCTGGAGTTTCTATTGAGCGAGTCAGCGTCAGGTTCTTTACTCCACGTGGCTTTAATTGCCTTTTTTCAATCCACTCATGACAATCGGCACTTTCTTTAATTATGATACACTGAGCCTGAGCGGGAGCCTGAGAGGAGGAAGAGGAGGGAGAGGAGGAGGGAGAGGAGGAGAAATTACAGGAAAGTGATGGAGAAAATCAAGACTGGACTCACTTTGCTGTCGAGATGGAGACAGAGCGGAGATAAAGAGAGAGAGAGAGGGGCAGTAAGACAGGATGAGCTGAAGTCAACTGCCAATCAGGGGAGAACAAGGGGCAGACTTGAATTAACATTACAACTCAGAAGCTTGAATATAGAGAGATAGAGAGAGAGAGAGAGAGAGAGAGAGAGGGAGACACAGAGAGGGAGACAGACAGAGAAAGAGAGAGAGAGAGAGAGAGAGAGACAGACACAGAGAGGGAGACAGAGACAGAGAAAGAGAGAGAGAGAGAGAGAGAGAGAGAGAGAGAGAGACACAGAGAGGGAGACAGAGACAGAGAGAGAGAGAGAGAGAGAGAGAGAGAGAGAGAGAGAGAGAGAGAGAGAGAGAGAGAGAGAGAGAGAGAGAGAGAGAGCAGCAGACATGTTTACATCTAAACAGGTTCTGACAGGAAGTCATCTAATATTTCCCTTCCTATTTCCTGTATGTTACTTAGAGATGTAAAGTTGTTCTGCCTGTGCGTGTGTGTGTGTGTGTGTGAATGTTTCTCTGCAGGTCGGCGGCCTGAGTGAGCGGGCGAGCGAGCGAGCGAGTGGAGGCGATACATCACTGACAGACTTTATACAGCAGAAGGTCACGCTACATCAGCACTAACTCCACTCACACGCCTGCTTTGGGTTTTTATTACAGCTAATCTGTGATAAAGCCCACAGATCCACCAGGAAGAAAGGTTTGGTATTTAGGATCTGGACCTGTTTTCACTCAGGTGGAATCTGCATCACAAAGTACCATCAGATTCGCCTCTTTATTCTAACTAGCGTGCTAAAGGTAGCAGCCTTTATCCCCACAGGTCCACCAAAGGGCCCAGATCTCTGTGTTCCACATGTGTGTAACCCCAGCCTGCAGTCAGACACCATGTTCCCTCAGGTCTGAGCTGTGAGCAGGTAAGGAGCCGGCTCATGTGGTCTGATATTGAGGTTCAGGTGTTTGGGGGTCCGGCCTCGTGTTCTGCTTGCTGCTGGTCTCTGCAGAGCGTCCGAGCACAACAGAAGCTCGTTTACATGCATCTTTGTTTTACTGCAGAGGAATCTCTCCTGAGGATGTTCACACACACAGATCCATTGTTCACACACAGATCCATTGTTCTCTCTTGTTAAGACCGAACATCACACTGATGCTGCTGCAGCTCTGTGTCTGCACACACACACACACACACACCACATCTGATCCCCAGAGGGGAGACGTGCCGAGAGCAGCCAGTCGCCCCAGAGGGTTTAGCCCGTAGCTTCACCTATGGGTGCTCAGGCTGATCCCTCTGTAGGCCCACAATGCTGCGTTCAGGTGCCTGAGCTACATGGAGGAGCAGAACGTTCTGATACTGCTTCTGTTCCTTTGGTTCCTCTTGTGTTCACACACAAACACACCAGGATCTCCTTTTGATTCAGATTCAACATTTTTCCAAAAGCTCCAAATGTCAAGTTTCCGTCAAAGCCGTCAAACTGTTGTTCCATCAGGAGTCCCCAGTGTTCCGCCTGCAGACGTGGCAGTTGGTTTAGGTTTACGGACCTGAGCCTCATGCTAACGTGACGCTAACTTGGATGAACGTGACCTCGTGTGGTTTCATGGATTTCCTCTCTGGCTCTTCTTGCTTTGATGAAGACGAGTCAGGGCTGGGCTCAGTATCACAGGCGGACCGGTTAACTCCGTGTTTGTAGGTTACATTAGGCTCATCAGGTCTTCCCGGGCTCGGACTCGGGGGGGTGGGCAGGGGTCCCACTAAAGAGTGGAGCTCCTCCACACAGATGTGAGTGCAGACTGCTGCTGTTTGGATCTGGAGTCACGCAGCTTCACTCTGTCAGCTTACAGAGACGTTCACATTTATTCCAGCTTTAATATTGCCACTTCCTGTCTGAGCATGATGTTTGTTTCATCTGCTTCCAGAGCTGAAGTCCTCCAGCGTGCCACAGATCAATACGGGCCGCCTGGTGAATTATTCAGCAAACTGTGGAATCAAAAAGCAACCAAACCAAAAGTTTATTTCCAGTGACTGATGAAGAGAATCACCTCTGTGGTTGTGATCCTCCTCATCACACACACACACCCTGACACACACACACACAGCCAGAGGATGTACGGCGCTCAGTATCTCATTATCTGTCCTGCAGATCAACATGCAAATTGCTGGGCTTCCTCTTGAGAGAACAAAGTGTTTAGGTTTTAATGACATCACGACCTTTGTGGCTCCGCACAACAATCAAACACAGCCGCTTTGCTTGACGCAGCACTTTTACATGATGTGGTCATGAGTATTCCGTCCTCTCGGGGCCTTGATGTCTGTTTCCTCTGATGTGGAAACACGTGAGGATGTTCCCCTCCTCTCTGGCAGCAGAGCCATGGAACTCTCTGACTGCAACAATCAACAATACAATGTCGTGGTATTTGGGAGCGTCCGTCCCCCGGGGAGCGGCGGCTCTCTGGCTCCCGGTGTCTCCGACTCGACTCGGCCGTCTCGGCTTTGAGCCCCGGTGCCCCAGAGAAACAGTTGGAAGAGACGGCGATGTCGGGCAGCGGGTTGGACCGTCGGAGCGGCGGGCCCAGGTTACAGAGGCCTGCTAGACTAAACCCAGGGTGAAACACACACGCTGCCTTATAACACTAATGCCTTTAGCTGCTGTGATCAAAGCTCGGCTGTCTGGAGTTAGATTTATAAACATGTGACAGAGAGACAGAGAGTCTGAGGACAACATGCAGGCCACATACACATACACACACACACAGGCACACACACACACACGCACACACACACACACACAGACACACACAGGCACACACACACACACACACACACACACACACACACACACACACACACACACACACACACACACACACACACACAGAGTTAGGTTAGGGCTGAGATGTGATTTAGGCTGACAGGGCTCAGATGGAGGTAAAGGCTGGGGAGTCTGAGTCTCCATGGAGATTAATTTTACCACAAACAAATAATAAGAACAATAAAACTCAAAGTCATTTCTCAGATAAGTTTTACTTTCTTTAATTCTCTATTCTGGTATTTACAAGGTTATTGATTTTAGAATGTCCCAGACTGAATAATGTATTTTAGATTTGTATAGTTTTTAATTGATCCCCTCTCCTCTATTTGTGAATTTAATTATTTATGTATTTACTTATTTATTTATTTATTTATTTATTTATTTACCAAATTAAGTAATCAACAATAAACATGCAAACTCTGGAGGCGGATGTGTGCATGCCTGTGTGTGTGTGTGTGTGTGTGTGTGTGTGTGTGTGTGTGGGTGGGTGGGTGTGTGTGTTTTTGTGTGTGCCTGTGTGTGTCTGTGTGCCTGTGTGTGTGCATGTGTGCCTGTCTGTGTGTGTGTGTGTCTGTGTGCCTGTGTGTGTCTGTGTGCCTGTGTGTGTGCATGTGTGCCTGTCTGTGTGTGTGTCTGTGTGTGTCTGTGTGCCTGTGTGTGTGCGTGTGTGCCTGTCTGTGTGTGTGTGCCTGTGTGTGTGTGTGTGTGCCTGTGTGTGTGTGTGTATGTGTGCGTGCGTGCGTGCGTGCGTGCGTGCGTGCGTGTGTGCCTGTATGTGTGTGTGTGTGTGCCTGTGTGTGTGAGTTCAAGTTTGTGTGTGTGTGTGAGTTGGAGTGTGTGTGTGCGTGTGTGTGTGCTTGTGTGTGTGCGTGTGCGTGCGTGCGTGCGTGCGTGCGTGCCTGCGTGCGTGCAGCAGCAGCCTCTCATCCATCAGCAGCACACACACTACAGTGATACCACAGTGCCACCTGTGGGCCGGAGCCTGAATGAGGTTTGAGCCGGGGCCGCCCTTACATAAGTGATCTATAAAGCCTCGCCATAAGCAAACTGAAGCGTTGCACGATGTCTCAGCCAGCGTGTCTCAGCCAGCGTGTCCCACCAGGGACGCCGGCTCCACCGCCGCGCTCATTTACATGTGACCCACATCCAGACGGCTGCTGACTGACGGAGAGGGAGAGGGAGAGCGAAAGCCAGAAGAGGGAAGAGGAGGGAAGAGGCCATTTTATACACTCCCCAAACTGCGTCCTACATCTAAACACACACACGCGCACACACACACACACACACACACACACATACGTACAGTGAGTCGCCTCGATGCAGCAAACTCATCTCCATCTGTCAAACCACAATAAATCCTCCAGGTTGGGCTCGGGGGATTTGATCTGCTTTATTGACTGAAAACAACTCCTGTGTTTTCTCAAACCGGCGCCGCCTGGACCACCTGACCCTCCCTCCCCCACACACACACACACACACTTCCCCCCCGCTGTTTGTCCTGCCCCCTGCTGCTGGTGTTGTGCTGCAGGTTGGGCGCCCGGCTCTGCCCGGTCGATGGGCGCTAATGAAGCGGCCTTTATGAAGGTGTCAGCTGCTTTCATCAACGCAGCAAAGCAGCGGTAATCTGAAGTAATGGTTATTGGCCCACTCATTGATTTATTGAGCTGCTGATTAGTGCACCCACCCAGGGAGGGGAGGGGGCGAGGGAGACGGCCTGGGAGAGGGGAGGCAGGGGGGGGGGGGGGGGGGGGGGGGGGGAGGGAGGGAGGGAGGGAGGTGTGTGTGTGTGTGTGTGTGTGTGTGTGTGTGTAAATCCTCATATTCAGCCTCATATGTCGACATCGTGTTCCTTTATTTACCACTTAAATCTGTACATAACGTTTGACGACTCTCATTACAGCTCATACCTCCGCCAAGGCCCCGCGGTCATCCAGTTATGACTCTGTTTATTCACAGGTTATTGAGCGGAACACGAGCTGCCCTCCCCCGCTGAGCAACCGGTAACAAACCAACAACTTCATCACACATCTATCTGGCCTCCCTGTCAGCTGCCAGGAGGCTCCAGGTCGACTTCCATTGATCCACACTGAGCACACACACACGCTCACACACTCAAACTGCACACCGCCGCCTGCCTCGCGTCTGAAAGCCAAAGCAGCTGTTTCCAGATGCAGTCGAAGTGTGAAAACACTCTGAAAGTGTTTTTTGTGCTCCGATCAAGTGAATTCAAAGGAGATGTAGTTCCTCATTTCACACCGTCTCACACACCCTACAGACTAATGTACTGCTGAGGGAGAGAGCAGCTGTTTGACCAAAACATCGCCATAGCAACAACGTTTTTAAGGACAACTTGGATTTGCCTCATTTGTAAGGGGGCGTGTCCAACGTACAAAGAACCAATACAACTTCCTCCTTACATTGAGGTGTTTTGAACACCTAAGTCATGTTGTGTGTAACTCTAACATGTTTACTTGCTGCAACACAGAGCCCCTCCCCTCGCTGTGAGTGACAGCGACCCGGCTGAACCCAG
Source organism: Genypterus blacodes (assembly GCF_046128005.1). Classification (NCBI taxonomy): domain Eukaryota; kingdom Metazoa; phylum Chordata; class Actinopteri; order Ophidiiformes; family Ophidiidae; genus Genypterus; species Genypterus blacodes. The sequence goes on along the minus strand of NW_027466891.1, from coordinate 46,545 downwards.
AAAGTGTATAAAGTCGGTGAACATCTTAACGTCCAGCAGAGAGGAGTTTTTAACACGAAGAACTGTGAGCTGCCCTTGTAGTGTTGCTGTTTCATGGAGTGATACTAAGAGTTTACCAGAACCTCCAGCAGCGCCTGAGGCCGTAATGATCTACACTACCCTCAGGTGGCTTTACGGGTCTATCAAGACATGAACTGACAGTTTTCAGATAGAAAAGCATCAAAGCAGAGGAAACGGAGTGAAACAGGCTCCTGCGTTAGGCAACCGGAGTATGTAGGGTTAAAAGAGAGGTCGGACCCTGTTCAGTACAAACTGCAGGATCAAAAGAACTCAAAGCACCAAAACCAGCCGCTGGTTCTTGCCTGGGTCGCTGTGTGCGGCGTGAGTTTCCCTCCACGGGGCCCGGAACAGCCGACATCAAACTGAATAAGGAGGAGAACCGACACGTTCCATCACCCAGCTGTTTTGATGTCTAGAGTTTTGGATTCGGCCGAGAGGGAGGCCGCAGACAGGGGTCACGCTTTCATTAGAGAGGCCAATGGCGTACAGAGACGGGGAGCCGATATAAGCCACGGGGAAACCTATTAAGACGGCTGCGATGAGGAGCTGATTACAAAACCACTGAAAGGAAAATGATCCGGGTAAGGAGTCGGAGCCGAGCGGCCAGAGGAGCCGAGCACGCCGAGTCTCCGAGTCCTGACCCCAGACCTGGATTGTTGACAGAGTGTGCAGAAATGTCCTGACGAGACTCCATTTGTCCTCCTGAACACTACAGGACTTTTGTTTTACAGCACAGGTGGCACATTAATAATTCAGCGGGAAGTAAAACTGTGAAAATAGACTCCAGAGGCTAAAGTAGAATTTGGAGACGATACAGCGGGCTAATATGTGGCGTAGCAGAGTGTGCTCTTTAAGAGGGCCTGGAGTCAGCAGTTACAGTGTGTTCCAGGTCGTCACGGTGATGCTGATCAGCTGGTGAACACAGGAACGCTGAGGGAACCTTTAGTGAAGACGTCCCTTCTCATTCACGCCATCGTAAAGACGGGAGGAGGGAGCCAACACCAGCGTCTGCAGTCTCTCCATGATGAGTCAGCACACACACCACTGGCTCACTCCTCCCGTGACCTCTGGCCAGAGCAGCAGCTCTACCCTCTGGAGGCTCAGCAGGCTCCATCTAACAGGAGTTTCATCCAGTTTCTAATCCAGCATTTAGATTTCCAGCGTCACAGAATGAAATCTGCAACTCACTGATATCTGATGGGGCTCTGCAGCGTTCCCAGGATTTGGAGTGTTTCTCTTCCAGGAAGCTTGGCTGCGTGTGTGTGTGTGTGTGTGTGTGTGTGTGTGTGTATGTGTATGTGTGTGTGTGTGTGTGTGTGTGTGTGTATCTCTGAGGAACCCTCAGCTGACAGCCTGAGCAGCTCAGCACTCAGCGGCCTGGACACCTGCTGGACCTCCTGCTAGCTTCTCTCCTCAAGCAGAGTGTTTCCATGACGCACTTTACACTTCACAACAAAAGCCAATAGAAACTCCCTGCTGATGCCTGGATGATCACGCAGACACGTGTGTGTGATCCGTGTTCCCTCTGTCCTCCAGCGCCTCATTACTCATAATTACACATTTATTTGACTTCTTTATTTATCAGGGACAGAGAACAACATTACATTATGCCAGATTTTCAGAGTGTGTGTCTCCCCGTCCACCTGTCTGTCTCTCTGTCTCTCTGTGCCTCTGTCTGTCTGTCTGCGGGGCCCGGGGCCAGTAAACATGTGAGGCCATCTGCTCATCTGTCTGTCTGTCTGTCTGTCTGGACAGATGGTCCACCTAAAGGCCAGCTGGAGACCAACCACTGGATCTGCAACTTCATTCTGTGACAAGAGCCAAATCAAATTCATGTCCAAATTAAAAGAGATTCCTCTAATCTACACGCAAAAGAAAGTGGAAGACTATTCAAACTGTGGTGTCCTGATCCTGATCCTGCCTGGCCAAAGGAACTGAGCCCTTTTCTCTTTGCATGGTTGTCTCTAGAGCTTTGGTTCAAAAACAAACACATGTGCACCAATCCTAGCTTTTACCTCCATGACCTTCATTGTGGCTGCTGAGTAACCTGAGGCTCTAAGTTGCAGAGAAGGTGGAAACAGGTCTGGGAGAGAGAGGAGGTCATCTGGTGTTCGTGTACCACTCGTCCTCCGGAGCAGAGGAACCAACGCCAAAGCTCAATGAAAAGAGAATGGAAAGTCCCGACACAAGAGGTCGGAAGCCACAGACTGAGGCGTCTTGCAGGTCCGGTCCAGTCCGGTGACCGTGTCAGACCTCAGCGTGAGAGTGCCGGGTTTTTAATTTCCTCTTGGGCCATTAAAGCGATGTCAGTGTGATGAGTCTGCGTGGGGCGGCCAGCTCTGGCGCTCACGTCCTGTCTGCTGGGCCCTGAGGACAGCCTCCATTAAAAACCCAATCTGTCATTCTTGGACCGCAGTGTTTAGTGTTTCTCTCAAATATTCATAATGTCAAATAAATGCCTCTTTTACTGCCCAGTTTCCAGACATTACTGGCATACATCGGCCTTTTAACCAAACTGAGAAAACGCTCATAACTTCAGTCGACTAACAAAACAAACTTGTAACTTGCGTGTATTTACAGACCAGTCAATCAATTGAGGGTTGTTAGCAGTTAGCTTCCAATGTGTGTTTATGTTTGTGGAGCTGAGCTCTTTGGATCACTGCTTTTCTGTATAATAATGTGTCTCTTCAATTTGTAGAGAGTGGAAACGGCCTGTACACAGTAACAAGGTTATCACTGTTAAATGATGCAGGAAGTCCTGATGGGCGCTGGCAGACGGGGCGCCTCCAGTTTGTTTTTTCTGAGGTGTCTTTGAGGCTCCGGGAGGTTGAGGTACCGGCCCATAATTACGTGCATGGCCGGGCCCATAGCTGCTTAATGTATAACTCAGTGCACAGTTTGATTTACAGGCTCCTCCTCAGGCTGCAACTCCAGCAGCGCCACGCCGTCACCGCTGGCATATTAGGACGCTTGATATCCGGCTCATTATAAAGTGAGATAATAAAACAGTGTGTCAGTAAAAACTTTGGTGGTTTTAGTGGCGTGACAGCAGTCTGTCGCGACTCAGTGGGCTGGGTAAGGGTTAGCCTTACAGCTGCAGCGCCAATTACAGTCAAAACGCAGCCATTTAGTTTAACATCCTGCTGCCCTGCGTCCTCATACGGGGACGCTCCACGTTTATACTGCCAGCCTTTACTCGCCATCATTGTCCCTCAGCCACAGCCTCGGCGAACTGCGCTGTGGATTCCGTTGGAAAGAGGATGGAGATGCGTGGGTTTTCATGTTTGCTCCTCTGCTGTCGCTCCAAACATGAATAAATTACACACGTTTACCAAGTGTCACCGTCCATTTGGTGATTTGACGTCAGCCATTTTGCTTCACATGATTTTGCATAAATGTTCAGCAGTTTTCCAGTTTTCCATGTTAATGCATCGATGGCTGAACTAACTGAATTACAAGCCAGCTGCCATTAGAAGCTTTCCTCCTTAAACCTTCTCTTCCCTGTATCTTGTGCTTGTTAAACCTAAACCTTTACATAACGTCTTCTTAATGCCGCTCCCGTCAGCAGGACTCCGGTGGATCCCTTTCAGAGGCCAGTGGTCTCATCATCACAATTAGCCTAAGGACAGGACAGCGGCGTTTTCTCGCTCCACTCGATCGCTCGGACGGAGTTTCTGCAAAGTGCCACGATTACGGAGAGGCAGCGTCTTAAAGCACGGGAGCACTTTGGGGTACACAGCGTTACGGCGTGCGGCTAAAGTGCTCAATAACTCATCATTATCACCTGCACAGGCTCAGTGTCCTCACTCCAGAGAGGACAGAGACTGAAGGGAATGAGGCTTCACATTCACATTAACCCTCTGAGGGCCAACAGTCACTGCTCTGGTTTGATTGGAATTTCTTGTTTCACTGTAAAACAAAATGAAGAAGTAAATCCAGAAAATGCATCGACTTTAACAACGAAATGTGTTATGCTGTCTTCTTCCCACCACATAAACGACCTCATGTTCTTTACCGTCTTGATCTTCAGGAGTCTAATTAATGAAAACGCCTCGGGCCTCAGAAGCTCAATGAAGTCAATGAGCCTCAGTCCAGCTCTTGATTTATGTCTCATTACATTACATTACATTACGATCATTTGGCAGACGCTTTTATCCAAAGCGACTTACATTACAGTTACCACCCTTCGCAGAGGGGGGAGCAATTGAGGGTTCGGTGCCTTGCTCAGGGGCACCTCGGCAGGGGCTCGAACCGGCAACCCTCCGGTTCCCAAGCGGAAGCTCTACCCACTGAGCCACTGCCTCCCATCTCATGTCGTGGAGTCGGTCGCGCTTGTCTCAGGGTTTCCTCATAAAGTTCAATAAGGGCAAAGCCATAAGAATAAAACTCCACCAGCTCCATCCAAAACTTTAACACCTTCCACATCATCACATCTGTTACTCATCATTAAATCAACAATCACTCAATGTTCCTCTACACAGAGCAGCAGAAAGCTCCTCAGATACCAACATGTCACCTTGGCAACAAAGAGTGAAGGCTACAAAGAACAACAACCCAACATCCCAAGTGATTGATCTTTAGTGAAACACGTGTTAACTTCATGAAACTCCAGGTTTAGTTCCATACATCCGTTTTAGGATGGATCATAATATTGTGTCACCGTTCTCTAACCTCTACCTCCCTCCTGTTCTGTTCGGTTGCGTCACTGCTCGCACAGCGCCGTGGAAACCAGCTGCCTCTGTTTGCAGATAAGCAATCAATCAATTATGTTCAAAGCTTGAGGCGGTGCAGTCATCAGTGTGTGAGCCGCTGTGATTGAGCTCCCCTGCAGAGACGCTAACCACAGATACTCAAGAGTGTCCTTTACTTACACAAACACACCAGCGCTCCTCATCTCACACACACACACACACACCTGCGTCAGTGGCAGGCGATGGCTGTTTGTTGGAATGAATATAAAAAAGAGTGTTCATCATCAGAACATGGAGAGCAGAAGGGCCTCCCTCTCTCTAACTGGTGATGACTGATCTACTGTGGTGCCTTTGGTCACACAGGGAGGCCGAGTCAACATAACATCACAACTCACCTCGTCTAACGCTCTAAACTCTGATCAGCTGTCTGCAGGCGCTCTCACCAGAGCCTTTTGAAATGTCTCCAAACCTGAAACCATATTAGCTGCCAGCATCATCATCATCATCATCATCTTTATCATCATCCTCTTTTGCGGCATCAGTTGCATTTGTCGATCGCCCCACCAAAGGGCAGCAACAGCCAGCAGCAGACGACTGGTAGCTGTTTGTTTATGTCCATAAATCAGCACCACAACAAGGGAGAATTGTTACACAGTATAGGATTCGCCTAAAACAACAACTTGACAGTGGTTTATTATCGATTTGGATCCACATGTGAGTCTAGCAGGACCCTCGGCCCCCTCACAGACAGCTGCATGCCTCTGAACTCACTCCAACTGGATGAGGAAAGACTTGATTTACACAAACAACTAATAGGGAGGCTCAGCGCGCCTGAGCGGAGTGTGTAGGGTTAAAAGAGTCTTTGGTACCTGAATAAAAGTCGAGTCACTTTGAAAAGGCACAGAGGCTTCTGTTTACTTTCACTGCTTGATTTTCACGAATCAATCAATGACAATGGAATGGAAGAAAATGAAAACAACAACAGGAAAGAGACACTGATGTGACATTTGGAGTGGAGAGAAAATGCAGACAACACTGACATTTAAAAGTAATGAAGGAAGGAACAAAACTCCAAGACGTGTTTAGTGAAGCATCTGCTCAAGTCCCCAGGAGTCTCACATACACACACACACACACACACACACACACACACACTCACAGGTCTTTTGCTGCTCTAAACACTTTACATTGAGGTAAACATTGAGTTGTCGCCCTCTGAACTCGTCTGCTATGGAGGAAAAAAAATGTCCAAAGCTCAGGCGTGTAAAAATAGCTTTGGTATGTAGGCTAGGGTTTGAATTCATAGACAGAGAATTTGGAGCGGCTGACAGCGACGTTAATTTGATTGTGGAATATTGCCTGCATGCATAATTGATGAAGCGCATATTCAGGAAGCTTTTAAGAACTGTCAGAGCTGGATTCATTATTTCTTAAGGGAAACATATTTGCCTCACAGCTGCTGGGCCAAAATAAGAGCAGCAGCTCAAAGATTCTGAAGGTTTACAGGTTTATTTTTATCAACAGCCCAATTTCAAACCATGCAGCGCTTTCATCTGGAATAAGAATCCACTCCCTGCAGCACCACTGTGCAGGCAGAGTGAAAACATACTGTTTAGGTCCCTCCCTCCTGTTCTGATTGGCAGGTTGTATCAGGCCACACCCACACCCACTCGTCCCCTTGCTCCCTGCAGGAGCGTCGGGCGTCCAGAGGGACTCACAGACGCGGCCGCTTCCCAACGCCACGGCAGCTTGGTGCTTTTAGGAAAGCAGAGCTGAGTCTCGGCGGTGGCACCAGTGCTTTCATCCTGCGGGCACTCAAGCACCACTTTATGTATTTTTAATCTCCAAAATAGCTCAGAGTTATCAAACCAGATTTCCTGCTGCTCCTCAGCAGCGTGGACGCCGTATAAAGGAGCTCTTATTGTTGTCGTGTGCATTCACTTCCTCTTAAGTGCCGGGTAGATAAACACACTTTATACCTCCAAGAACCTTTTCTAACGTTAAGCAGGATTCTGCTACTTGTAAACAAACCTCACTGATGTCCACCCAGCCGCTGATCAATGAGCTACACAAGGTTCCATGACCCTCAGAGATGACAGGCGACACATTCGGAGCAGGAGCAACGACACCAGGCCGAGAGACAAGAACTGTTTTCCTTTCATATCACAGAGGCAGAATTCAGATTGAGCCACGGACGGCTTGTGTTGTTTTAAAGACTGAGCTCTTCTTCATCTCCCTGTGTTGTTTTAATTACTGCTGGGTCCAGAAAGTGTAAGCAGAGGCTGGAGGAAGGGAAAGACGTCAGCCTACAAACACTAGCATGTTATTTATTCATGCTTTATGCTCAAACATGCAAATTTAATGTTAAGGCTGATCTCCATGTAAACACTGTTGTCCTCGTTGCTATAGAGGAACTCTGGCGACTGCATTTCCCAAATGCAATTAAAAAGTTACAACTCTTTTATGCTTGCATGTTTACGTTCCCTTAAGACTCAAATAAAAACAGGAACAGGAAGTTGTAACAGGAGAACACGCATTGCTTCATATGTGCAGCTGGCGTATTGCTTTTGAAGTCGTCTTCCTTCAGGACAGAGTGAAGAACGACTTTACTGCAGGAACAAACCTCTTACTTATCTGTGATTACGAGGATCTAAGGTTCAGACACCAAAGAACATTTACCTGAAAACTGCTTCCTGTTTCTGCAGCTATAATCACCTGTGTTTGTGAAAGAGAAGCTATGAGACTGAGACACTACTGAACACCACAACCTGAGGAGTCTGAAGAGGACAAATATGACCAGAAAGTCTTACAATGTAGGATAGAGATCCATGACATCATACAGAGGGTTCAGGGTCAAAGGTCAGGGTAACTATAGGATAGAGATCCATGAGAACATACAGAGGGTTCAGGGTCAAAGGTCAGGGTAACTATAGGATAGAGATCCATGACAACATACAGAGGGTTCAGGGTCAAAGGTCAGGGTAACTATAGGATAGAGATCCATGAGAACATACAGAGGGTTCAGGGTCAAAGGTCAGGGTAACTATACGATAGAGATCCATGACAACAGAATTCTCCAACTTACACAAGAAAAGTGATCCAATAAAACTTTGATAATGATGATGATGCTGGAGAGGTGAAGAGCGTCCCTCTGTCATCAGCTCAGTCCCATCTGAACTTAACTGGATCCTCCATCTCAACACACAGGCACATTTATGAGCCACTGCAGGCTTATGCAAACATTCAGCCTTCATTTACACTCACATAAAGGAGAAAATTAAACCAATAACTCTCTCACACACACACACACACACACAAACCACACAGAGAGAGAAGGAGAGAGAGAGAGGGTGGGGGGTGGGGGGGAGAGAGAGAGAGAGAGAGAGAGAGAGAGAGAGAGAGATCTGCATACAAAATATGGGAATATACACACACACAGGCAAACAAACCCTAAACACGCTCCAGTGACGCTGTCATGTATGAAGTCACATCTTAAACACAGTTGTGTCCCCGATCCTTCAGACCCTGATCCTGATCCTGATCCTGTGATCCAAGCTCCTCTGGGTTATTGGGAGTAAATATTTACTGTAAGATCGACAAACAGACGCATGAACACATGAGGCTAGGCCACGCCCCCTCACAGCTGGAGCGCCTTTACAAAGCGGGCGGGGCAGGACCTCTACCATGCTCCTGGAGCAGCTGGTCTAAGGAGCCCCTCTACAGAAACACAGAGCAGCAGGAGAACCTTCAAAGCTTCCTCTCTCCTCCTTCAAACTCAGAGATGGAGCGGTGTGAGCTTCCGTGCTGCGTGGCCTCTGCAGGGGTCAGAGGTCACCACGCTCAGACACATTTCCAATAGAGAAACAGTTTAGACTCAAACATAAAAGCCTCAACAGACGGAGCAAAAAACCTCCAGCCAGAGAAAAACGCACCAATCACAGTTTAATGGTTTCTACAGGAAGAACGTTTGACTCCAGAAACCCTGAAACCAGGCAAACAGAGCGTTTCCCCCAGAGCTGCAGGCTGGAGACAACCTTCATGTTATCTGAGTCATGTGTGTTACCTCAGCAGCACCTGTTCACACACACACACACACACACACCTGAACTCATGCTGATGTCCCTTCTGCACCAATCAGAGAAGAGAAGAGAAGAGAAGAGAAGAGAAGAGAAGAGAAGAGAAGAGAAGAGAAGAGAAGAGAAGAGAAGAGAAGAGAAGGTAAACGTCTTACTGGCTGCTAACAGAGTGTGTGTGTGTGTGTAGAGCAACTGTAGAGGAACAGAGGACGTTGTGTCTCATTATGATCGTCACTGTGTGTTGAAACAACCGGTCCAGAGCAGCATGCAGAGAGAGAAGCTCCTCAGTCCTAAAGCTTTGGGACGTTGGATCATCAGGGCCTGGAAGACACGTCGCCAAGCGATTCTACAGGATGTTCCTTCGCCATTCTCCCGCCGGAGCGACAGCAACAGGGCGCCTCAACGGCAGCAAGGAGGCGTGTTTACTGGAGAGCTGCTAGAAAACATGCTAACAAGGTATCAAGGCTGGGAGCAGAGCAACCAGTGTGTGTGTGTGTGTGTGTGTGTATAGGAGGACAGGTGGTAAACAGGAGCTGTGTAAACAGGAAGCACCCAGGCAGGTGTTTGGGGCGACACCGTCACCTTCCCTGCTCAGATTTACATCCTATAAATATTTGATCAATTAATAGTTTCTTCCATCTGGCGTGAGCGTTCTAGAGCTGCTGCGGGTGGAAGTGAGCGTTGCCGTGGTTTCTGGAGGTGTTGGAGCTCACACACACACACCCCCACACACACACACACAGCTCTCTATCTGTGTGTGTGTGTGTGTGTTGATTAGAGTAGGAGGTGAGGTCTGTGAGCCTGAAGCTGCTGCTGGCCCACAGCTGGAGGCTTCAGCTCGTCTCCGTCTTGCACACACTTTGATTTTGTTTAGAGAGAGGCTCTTTGTTTCTGTATCTTTACAGGCTCAGAGCCGAGTGTGTGAGTTAAACCCTTCGCCCCGGAGCCGCCAGCTCGCACGCTGATCCCTCAAATCTCTTTCCAGGGCCGCGTGCTGCATCTTTAAAATGAGCCGCAAACCGCCGCTGCCGCCGCCGCCGTGCGCTCAGAAAAGAAATGAGTCTGCTGATGAAAGCAAAGGAGTAATTAAAATGAGCTAATAGACGTTATTAGCTATTCATCAGCTGCGTCTGTGCTCTGTCTTTCCCCCAGAGGCAGCGGCCCGTCCTCCCCGACAGGAAGGCTTTCACACAGGTAGCGCCGCGTCTTCCCGCATACCAATTAGCTGCGCTCGGCTTTGCGCGGCTCATCCATGTGAATCGCTCGACAAAGAGTCGTCTTTTTCACGGCCGACTAATTCAGCACAATGCAGGCGAGGACGGGAGACAAGGAACGCCACAGGGAGAACATCAGTGTGTGTGTGGGAAAGGTTAGACAAGAGAGAGGGGGGGAGAGAAAGAGAGAGAGAGACACAGAGAGAGAGACGGAGAGAGACAGAGAGAGAGAGGGGAGACAGAGAGGGAGAGAGAAAAACACAGAGAGAGAGAGAGAGAGGGAGAGCGAGAGAGAGACAGAGAGAGAGAGACAGACAGAGAGAGAGAAACAGAGAGAGAGGGAGGGAGAGGGAGAGAGAGGGACATCATCAGGGGCCATTCATCAGCACTACCACTGTGTGTGTGTGTGTGTGTGTGTGTGTGTGTGTGTGTGTGTGTGTGTGTGTGTGTGTGTGTGTTTTCCACAACATGCTAATGAGTGTTTAGCTTGATGTAGGTCAGGACCCTTTCATCTTCATCACGTCTCTCTGTATGGCAGTAACCTCAGGATGTAACTGCAGCCGCAAGAGCGATTCCTCTCTAAGTTCACGCCACTGTGTCTCGCTCTTCATCAGCCTGACGCTACCTTCATGTTTATAGTCTGAAGTCAGGATTCTCTTCTGCAATACTAAATATAGAGAAGATGAAGATGAAGCTGGAGATGAAGGGCTGAATGCAGCTGGTTCCATCTCTGCAGGCTCATGAGATGTTTCCATAGATACAGATTCAGACTTTGTTAATCACATGTGAAGGCTCCAGAGGGGAACCGGAGCAGACTCAGCTCTTCATCGCTCCACAGGGACGCCAAACGTTTTACTGCATTTGATCTGTCTCAGTATGACGAAGCTGTCCGTCTCCTTGGGACGCTCCGTGTCCTTATGGGAACAGAGCAGTGTGTGTGTGTGTGTGTGTGTGTGTGTGTGTGTGTGTGTGTGTGTGTGTGTGTGTGTGTGTGTGTGTGTGTGTGTGTGTGTGTGTGTGTGTGTCTGCCTCCGTGTCCCCGTCTGAACCGGCCTGCCTGCAGGCGCACACGTGAAGCCTCCCGCTGCTCTCCACATGAGGAGCGTGGCCCCTTTGAGGACACGCGTGTGCGTGAATGAAGCCATGTTGAACAGCTTAGTGATGAAGATGATGAAGTAAGTGTATTCATGCTTCAGCTGGAGGAAAATCACAGACTGGAGGAGCCTTAATGCCACCTTTACTAACCTCATTCACCTCATTAACCTTTATGAAGACACACTCACATCACCAGTTCTTCTTCATTTCACAGAGTTGATGGATCAATCAGCTGAGCAGGTTTTGAGAGAGAGACGCTGTCATCACTTCCTCCATCATGGCAGCACAGATTAAAGAGCGGTCACAGAGCCGAGGCGTGTGTGAGGCCTGTGTGAGGACACGTCAGGACGGAGAGACGACGCTCCGGCTCCACAGGGCGGCGCTCAGGACCGGACTTTGCTCCTCAAAT
>NW_027466891.1:17500-30000 GCF_046128005.1 Genypterus blacodes | reverse complement strand
GTACTTGAACGCACCACTCCCGGTATCGTAGTAACGCCAGCCCAGAATACTCTCTCCAAGTACGACAACCGCGAAAAGATGTCACTGACAGGTCAGAAACGTAAAATTGACAATGAAAATCGCCGTTTTAACCCTGCCTGGACTGATAAATACGTGTTTATTTTACCCCAAAGACTGAACTCTAAGCCACTGTGCTTGATTTGCAATGAAAGCCTGTCCGTATTAAAATAATATAACATTTGGAGGCACCATGTTGAGAAACACCGAGCTTTTGGCACAGCATTTCCTGAAGGGACAGAGGAGAGGGCGGGGAGGTGCAGAGCCTGCTAGCATCTTATAACAGGAGTTGTTCCATATTAGTAAAGACATTTACAGCACAAGAGAGGGCCACGGTCGCCTCACTGCGAGTGTCGTGGAATTTAGCAAAGAAAAAACGACCCTTCACTGATTCTGAAACTGTCAGAGACTGCATGATTGCAATATTTGACGAGGTAATACATGACGATAAAATCAAAGCCAGTGTGACATCTGCAGTCAAAAGCGTGCCCCTATCAGACACCTCAAACATGCGCAGAGTGGAAATATTAGCCACAGATGTGTTTGAGGCTCTGCTGAGCGACCTGAAAAAAGTTGAAATCATGTCAATCGCAGTGGACGAGTCAACAGATCGGTGTGACACGGCACAGTTGTGTGTGTATGTGCGCTTCTATGATGCGGGACACCGGTGTTTTCGCGAGGAGCTGCTCTGCCTTCTACCCCTCAAAGGTCAAACTAGAGGCGAGGTGTTCTTTGATAAAATCTCTGCTTTCTTTCAAGACAACGGGTTAGATAGTAGAAGTAGAAGTAGGGGTCTTCGGCCCAGTGGCATCTCAAAATTTTCAAATCTGGCCCAGAAGAAAAAGTAATTGAATAGGCCTGCTGTAGAGAGACACACACACACACACACACACACACACACACACACACACACACACACACACACACACACACACACACACACACACACACACACACACACACACACACACACACACACACACACACACACACACACACACACACACACACACACACACACACACACACACACACACACACACACACACACACACACACACACACTTCGTTCCAGTAACATATGACATCACCGTGTGCAAAGAACTTTATGTAACTGAGGACTGAACAGCCTAAAGTAAATAAGGTCAAAGTTCAGTCACAGATGTGTTTCCTAATGCTGCTGGTTGCTCTGGCTGCTCTGGCTGCTGTCCAGCTTCTAAAAACACAAACATTCACACACATTATTACAGGAAACATCACAGTGTAAACACGAACACACACACATGCCTCCAACATGCTGCTGTCTGTGCTGCTCTGAAATGTGTGGGTGAATCATGTTGACCATGTTGCTGATTGATCCCACGCTGACTTACTGACTGCAGGAAGTGGATTTCTGAGCTGAGTGCTTCTCTCACCAGCTCCAGCTCTCCATCTTTGAGCAGCTCCAGCTCCTCCCTCAGTCTGACAACACACACAACCTGCGTCAAACTCCAAACATGCTCACCTCTGACCTTTCACCATGTCTGAATATAACTTGAGACTCTTTAGCACACCAGGCTCAGCCCTCACAGCAGCATAAACTCACACAGGTTCATGTAGGTACACAAAGTGAATAGTCCAGAGAGTAACATTTAACATATCACCAGGTGCTACAGCAACCTGAGTGAAAACACTTGAAAGACAGAAGCAGAAGAAGACCTCATGACCGTGGCTTCGTTTAGAATCAGACCTACACACGTTACTCAAACTCTCTCTGCATCTCTGAGTCGACCTCCTACCTGACAGCCGGCAGCGCTCACCTCACACAGCAGCTGTCACTCAGAGGCTTCTGACTGACTGACAGGCTCTCAGCTCTCAGAGACTCCGCCGTCGCCTGGGCCTCCTTCATCTGTTGATCCAGACCTGCAGACCAGAGCCATAGATCAATCACTAACTCAACCTAGTCCCTTAGAAAGAGACATGCCAATACGGTGTTTAGCCTGAAGAGGGCGTACACGTGTCACGCAGGTGTGTGCTGGGGTCTAATCTAATCATTTTTTTCATGAGTATATACACACACGCACACACACACACACTCTGTAATCATCTGTCAGCCCCGTCAGGGACAGAATTGAATGTTCTGTCAGATTGACAGCTAAACGTCTCCCTGCTGCATGTCTTCACCTAGGTTGATGTATTCCAGGCCTTGGCGCTGCAGCTGGAGCGTTCTCCTCTCCTCTTGCAGAGCGTTCAGACACGGGCTCCTCTGGCTCATGAGCTCCATCTCTTCATTGTGGAGAGAGAAGAAAGGTTTTTGGTTCAAACCCAGCAAGCATAGAAATGAATTTGTGTTGACGCGGTTCAAAGAAAGGAGGCGTTAATCTGTTTGGCAAAGGATGTGAGGTGGACTTTTGTTTTTAAATGCATCTTCAATGTGCGAGCAGTGATTGAGTGAAGTTCCTCTGAAAACTCCACAATGCAGTCCTTTGCTGCCCTCTACCTTTCATTTGCAGAACTGCTGAAACAGTTCAAACTGCATTAAAACATAATCTAGAATGAAAAGTTGCCTGTCAGCTGAGGAATGCTGCCCTCTTGCCTGACCCTTGAACTCTGTATTGACTCGTCTTCTGACCTTTGTAGAGCATCTGCGCTTTCTTCTCTAGGTCCAGAATCTCGGTGTGTGTTTGGCTCATGGATCTAGAATCTCCGCTCCATCGAAGGCTGAACTCGCTGTTGAACCTTGAGATCTCCTGATAGAAGTCTTCCTCTTCGTCTTTAGACTTCCTCTTTATGGTTTCCTGTTATGAAAAGACGATTAGAGACATTGATGAAACCAACAGCTCCACTCTGGCTTCTAATGCTACAAATCTATCTATGTGACCCTTCAGACAGGTAAACTAAGTATTGATTGAGGCTGAACTTACCAGATGATCCCTGAGTCGGCTCCTCTGGCAGAGCAGCTCCTCGACTTGCTTCAACATCTGCTCTTCACGTTTCTTCATTAGATCCAGCCTCAGCCTCATCACCGACAACTGCTGCGCCTGACAGGACAGACAGATGCTTTACTTCTTCTTCTGTTCCTAACTACTGAATGATCCTGAGTACAATACTTATGTTTGATTGATGCAGTTTAGAGTCTGACAGGTAAAGTTCCTGATATACTGAGCAAAACCCTTCACAAAACCTGTAAAACATCTACTCATGACGAGGATGACATAGTTTCCTCTGACCTTCTTGTCCAGCTCCTCTTCGGCCTTGTGGCAGTTCTCAGTGGACATCTTGATCTTCTCTTTGCAGCTGATGATGGAGACTTTGACTGAGAGGCGAATAAAACACAAAGTAATGTTAAGTAAAGTAATGTGCTGTAAAGTAAATAAATAAATAAATTGAAAGAGTCTCAGTTAAACTCAGTTAAGTGACAATGTTGAAGTAAATGTGAGTTAATAACATTAAACACGTTGAAACAAAATGGCGCTAATTGTCTGGGCTACCTGAACCTGTTTGTTTGTCTAAACTCACCGTGTTGGAGCGTCTTTGCCTGCTCGGTCAGCTGCTGCTCCGTCAGAAGAATCTGATGGAACAGAGAATCTAAGCTCATGTCTGCTTACAACGACACAACTAACTTACTAACTAACTAACAACTAAATCAACTTATCAAGCTGTGATGCTAGTTAACGCGGTTAGCTTAGTCATAACACCGGCAGCCTCGCGCTTCTGAATGCAGGCTACGCAGCACGTAAAGTAATCGCTTTTTAAAAAATAAAATCGATCACGTAAATAACAGGGTAGAGCTCATGAAAAATGAATGAAATACATAAACAAATACGGTATACAAGTAAAACATACGTATCCATTTAGAAGAAAAAATCAAGGTAAATTAGTAAAAAACAAAAAGCTATCTGGTTTGGGAGTCATTGAACACACCTGTGTGTGTCACCTGCTATGACGACAGACACTCTGACGCTACCTGATGTGACGTAGATGCTCTCAGCTGGGTTCACGTCACATGTTGACTAATACGTTAAGGTGGTTTGAGTTCAGTTTATCCTCAGATTTAGATCGCGGTTATTTCCATCTTGCTGATAAATCTAAAAGTTCATCTATAAAGTTATAAAGTCTATTTAAAAGTTAGAATTCTATTTATATTCTAGTCATTTCCCAACTACGTTGCTTGAGCTGAAGTTCTTTATATTCTGGGGAAAGTTGTTCGATAGTTTCGGAGCATTTAGTTGTAAAAAGCTGCATTACTCACGCTGTAAGGATGTTTGAGGACTAACGTCGACTTTAATCAGTGATTCTGTCCCACACACAGTGATCCGGATCCACTCACACAGGGACTGAGTGTTGCCGGCACAAGCAGCTCCATCATCCCTCACAGTAACCCAGTGTGAGCAGTAGCGCGGCTCCACTCGGCTCTGCGCTCAGACGCACAGGAACGTCACTGGCTGGAGTTAGAGACACTCTGTTTCTGTTTGTCCTAAAGTCTGTTTACTGTTTTAGTCCAGGATAAATGTTTTCTTGCTCTTAAGAGAATTTCTGTCTATTACAAAGTAATCCTCCAAAAGAAATAAAGTAATGAGCCAACACTGTATTGTCTTGTAATCATCTGTATTTAGTGAGTATTCAGATATAAAGGATTCAATACATGACAATAAGAATTGAAAATAATAAGGGTTTTGTTTTGCATTACTGTTGAATATGTTGATTGAAGAAATCATCTGGCAGGACACTGAGAAGAAAGAAATATAAAAATAATAAAAAAGTCCTTTATGTCCTTTAATGTCCCTTTTTGTGTGCAAATGGTGGTGAAGAGCAGAAGGAGGCAGGTGAGGTGCATGTGGGGCCTAAAGGTGAGTAAGGCACAAGGCTGCACACACACACACACAGTCAGCTACGATCACACTGAAGATCAGAAACATAATGCCAACACAGAAATCTGTCAAACAAAAGCCTACAACCCTGAGATCAGAAACATTAAAAGCACAAACAGGAAGTGATGTAGCTCGTAAACTCATAAACGCTGCCATTTAAAGCAATGACAACAAAAACATTTAGACAATTCAATATTCTATCCCTTTAAAAAATGAAGTGTAAAAACTCCAGAATGTTTCCCCTCACTTGAGACATTTTTTTCTCCTAAGACTTAGATTTTTTCTCTTACAGATGTTTGATATTTAACCCTTCGTCGACCTTTGTGCTCGTTTGCACAAAGCTGAAGCAGGAAATCATGACTCATCACATTTATGATGCTTTTGATTTTACAGTGGAAACTTTGAGACGTAAATTAAAGCCTTCATTCTATTAAAATCACAAATAAAATAACCTGATATGGGACAGTTTCCCTCCTTGATGTGTTTCAGTTTAGTGTTACTAAAACAAAAACAGTTTATCCCTTATTTACCGCATGATCAAAGTGCAATGAAGTCACTTTAAGGCCAGAGACGTGTGTGTGTGTGTGTATGTGTGTGTGTGTGTGCGCGCGTGTGTGTGCGCGTGTGTGCGCGTGTGTGTGCATGTGTGTGTGTGTGTGTGTGTGTGTGTGCGTGTGTGTATCACAGGATCAGTAAAAACTTATGGCCACGACGTAGAGAGTTAGTGAAGTAATTGGCTTCAGTTCAGGTCAAAGTCTTCACTAAAGAAAAAGTCCAGGATGTGGAACGTTGAAGTATAATGGTAACTATGGTAACGGTCTGTTATGATTAGCAGCTTCCTGATTTCTCCCTTGTTGGATGTGCTGTAATTGTTTGGTTCTCAGGTTCTGGGGCGTGTTGCTTTGGCCCCGCCCACCCCGTCACGCTCCGACCCCACAGCTCAGATTGGTCCGTTTGTGCGTTTGTCCATCTGCAGCTTCATTTGCTGTACGACTGCTGGACGGCCCACGGCTGCACCGTCCCTCGGCCCAGCACGCTGTAGACCAGCGCCCCAAACACGTTGATGCCCGCCGCGATGTAGAAAACCACCTGCCACTCTGCTATGGTGTTCTGGAGACACACAGGGGAGAGACGTCAACAACCTGCCTTCAACATGCTCCTCTCCATCACGACTGAGAGCTGCGGTGTGTGCTGCAGTATGTGACCCTCTATCTGTGTGTGCTGCAAGATGTGACCCTCTATCTGTGTGTGCTGCAAGATGTGACCCTCTATCTGTGTGTGCTGCAAGATGTGCTAAATCATCACATTAAGTGACACACACACTTACGTTTGTGGTGAGGGCTCTGGCGATGACAGGTCCCACCATGCCGGGGATGGTGGCGAACGTGTTGGTGATCCCCAGCAGGATGCCGGCGTATCTATGCAGACGGACACAGTGAGGTAAACACCCCCACATCGTCACCACGGCTACAGGACCATCACAACTTTGTAAAGTATAAAATAATCTGCACTAAACTCTCACTCATGATCGTGAAAAGGACTGAATGATGCAACTTCCTGCCTAATTAAGAGCTTTCGACATAATAACACTCTCATGTTCTTCAACTATTATGAGTTAAAGGAACTAAATAGACACAAGGACACACACACACACACACACCATTACATTACGACAATTTGGCAGACGCTTTTATCCAAAGCGACTTACATTACATTACCACCCTTCGCAGAGGGGGGAGCAATTGATGGTTCGGTGCCTTGCTCAGGGCTATTGATACGATGAATATGGATCAATCAACTTTAGTCACTGAGTAACTTCCTCCTTTCACCACTAGATGTCAGGCATTTGCAGTTTTATGGTTTGGTGATGAGGTGATAAGATAAGATAAGATTGATGATAAGATTGTTTCATGATAAACAAGAGAGCATGTGTGTGTCTGTCTCTTACGAGGGAGCGATGTCCAGGTGGTTGATGTTGAAGCCCGACCCTGACAGGCCGCCCAGCGAGGAGGAGATTGTGAGGAAGGTCACGGCCAAGGTGTAGTTACAGCCCGTGTATCCTACGGCCACCAGGAACACCGCCGGCCCGATCATACCTACACACACACACACACACACACACACACACACACACAGATTTAATTCTGCCTCCTTTCCCCAGTGGGCAGCTGAGCGTGGCGGCATGTGGCGGCGACACGTGATCGTTCTCCTCACCGATGAGGGTGAAAGCCTTTCGTACGGTGACGGTGCGATAGTGGCAGGTCTCTCGGAGGAAGTCGGCCAGCTGACCGCCCAGCAGACCCACGAGCCCACAGCCTATGTAAGGCAGAGCCGACAGGTAACCGTTCTGATGGGGAGACAGCAGGAGAACATTGAGCTCCTCCCGCAGGTTTATGTCATCCTAGTGGACTGGGTCACCTTTGACCTTCTGACCTGCTGGATGCTGAAGCCCAGGATGTTGTTCATGTAGGTGGGCAGCAGGGTGAGGAGGGTGTAGAAGGTCCAGTTGTAGGAGAAGTGAGCCACCACTATGGCCCAAAGTGGGCCGGAGGTCAGGATGGCCGCCCAGGGGATGTGATCCACCGAGGAGGACAGCTGCAGGAAACAGGAAGTAGAATCCAGTGAACAGGACAGATGGGCGCTCACGTGTGTTCATGCTCACCAGCTTCAGGAAGTCATGCCAGCCAACACACACACACACACACACACACACACACACACACACACACACACACACACACACACACACACACACACACACCTCGTTCCTCAGCGAGGATGTGATGTAGAGTTTCTCTCGCTCTGAGATGCGTGGGTGGACGCTCGGCGTGTTGGAGACGAGACACGCCCACAGGAGGAACCAGACCAAACCCACCGCACCTGAAAACACCAGAACACGTTTGATTCACAGAGGGGGAAGGAGGTGGAGAGTGAACGTTCAGGAGGTTCATCTGTGAGCAGATCTTATCTACGTTTACACAAAAACTAAAGAGGAACAAAGACAAATAAGGCTGCAGATGAAGAAGAACAAAGGAAACAGCTTGAGTCGGAAGTGTGTGTGTGTGTGTGTGTGTGTGTGTGTGTGTGTGTGTGTGTGTGTGTGTGTGTGTGTTTGTGTCTTACCGAACACGTAGAAGACGTAGGTCCAGTTATAGTAGTAGCAGATTTCCCCTGACAGAGGCAGAGCGATCACCGTCCCCAGCTGAGCTCCTGAGACAGAGAGGAAGGACAGAGTGAGACAGACGAGACAGAGAGACCATGAGGTCAACACATTAAACATCACATTTCAAACACACATACACACTTCTCTCTCACTGTGTTTGTGTGTGTGTGTTTTGTTGTTCTGCTTCACGCTCTGTGCATATCACTCAATACTGCTGAACTTTGAACCTGATGTAGTTACATAATGACAATAACAACCCCATGACCTGTCTGAGCTCCTGTGTCTCCGTCTGTCCCTGTCTGTCCCTGTCTGTCTCTGTCTGTCTGTGTCCATCTGTCCCCAAAAGAGGAAACGCTGCGATCAGGTGGTTTTCCTGTGTGTGTGTGTGTGTGTGTGTGTGTGTCTGTGTGTGTCTGTGTGTGTGTGTGTCTCACCAGTGAGGCAGATGGTGAGCAGGCGGCTCCTCTCCATGGGCGGCGCCCAGGAGGCCCACATGCTGTACATGGTGGGGAAGGTGACGCCCTAGAGACAAACACAAGTCAGGGACAGACCTAGACCTGGACCTTCAGGACCATGAACCGGCCTCACGGCGCCTCACCTCTCCCAGCCCCTCCAGCACCCTGACGGCGATGAGGTAGCCCACGCCCAGGTCGGCGGCGGTGGGGGTGAGCAGCGTGAAGATGACAGTCCCCAGCAAGCCGAAGCCCATGATCCACTTGGGCCCGTAGCGTCCGGCCAGGTAGCCACCGGGGATCTGGGTCAGGATGTAGCCGTAGAAGAAGGAGCCCAGGATCCAGCCCTGCGTCTCAGAGTCCCAGTCATACACGCTGGCCTGCAGGCAGAGGAGGAGGAGGAGGAGGAGGAAGAGGAGCATTCATACCTTCTCTGTGGTCATCACAGAGCAGCTCAGGGGGGTGGACTCACCGTGTGGTTGCTACTGCGGGGAGGGGGGCCGGTGTGGGATGGACACACAGAGTCGCTGTGGTTGTCCCCAGCTTGGTGGTGAGTCCGGTTGAGCATCTCCACCATGGCAACGCTGAGGTTCACCCTCAGAGAGTAGACCACAAAGTAGGCAAAACACGCGAGGGCGGCAAGGTTGTACCTCGCCGAGCAGCACGCCGGAGCTACAGAGAGAGAGGGGGGGGGGGGGGGGGGGTAAATGAGAAATGAGAAAGAGAGAAAATGGCGTCAAGCAAACTCACAGCTTGTAAATGTTTTATGGGACAAAACAGGACAGGAAGTCCACACCAGTTCCATGTTCCATCTCTTGAACATCTTCGGAACCATGGAGCACAGTTACTGGAACATAAACGTCCCTCCCTATATCCAGTAGTTTGTATGTGCTTTGTGAACCTGCTTCAGGTTTATTCTTCATCATGTTTGCTCAGCAGCGAAGGAGCTGCCAACACAAACACACTGAGGCGATGCTGGAGGATCAACCACAGCTACAAGTAAAAACCAAGGATCCGGGTGTCTTTGAACGCATCACGTCTATGAAAAAGGGTTGAAATCCTTTTTAACAGAATAAAAAAGTCTCATTTTTATTGAAACTAAGATATCAATTCAATGACCAGCAGACAAGCAGAGGTTCGAAGAAGAGTTGGGTTTGGTTTTAATGTGCAAATGTATAAAGACTCTGAAGCTCCTCCAAACAGGACTAACTGTCTGCTACTAACTCCTCTGGTCTTCATGTCTCCACTTTAACTCTTCATGTTTACTTTCCCTCACTAAGCACCGCCCCCGTTTGTCCCTCAGATACTGTGGGTTCATCTTTATTGTTGTTGTTGTTGTTGTTGTTCTCTAAAGCGCCGAGCCTCTCTTACCTCGCGCCACTTTGTCTCCGCCCCGCTGCAGCAGCGGAGTCTCCGGCTCGTCGCCCTCCGTGTCGGTCCCATAGCCCTCCATGTCCCTGTGTGTCTCCGTGTGTCCCTGTGTGTCCCTGTGTGTCTCCGTGTGTACCCGTGTGTCCCCGTGTGCGGCACCAGCTGCTACCTAACCGAGCCGCCCTACACAAACACTACGGAGACTGCGCGTGACGCATCCGATCAGCTGACCCACGGCACGAGCCAAACACGGTCACGTGACGAGCTTGTACCGTTTTTAAAAATTCTGTTGAAAAGCAACAAAACGGGGCAGCGGCGTCATCTGCTGGTCAGACAGTAGATTGCATTTAAATCTATGAAACCGTTGACCTGAAATGATTCACAGATACGACTTTAATACTTTAAACTCTGAATGAAATATCATTTATATTCTACATAATAAACTTCCTTTTTCTTCCTCCTCCTCATCCTCACTCATCATCATCTTTATCATCATCATCATCATCATCATCATCATGACCCTTATTGATCCTGCTGTATTTCTAATCATATTAGCCTCTGAGGAGGAACACACACACAAACACATTGTGTATTACAAGACATTGGTTTGAGGCTGGTGAAAGAAAAACAAAGGAGGAGGAGAAAGAGGAGGGGAAGGAGGAGGAGGAGGAGGAGGAAAAGGAAGAGGAGGAGGGGAGGGATTCTCTCACATGGTAGGAGAGAATCAGATGATGTGTGGGATGCAACCTTCAAACAGACAGACAGGGAGAGAGAGAGAGCAACAGGCTGAGGCAAGAGCTTGTGACCTGCACACACACACACACACACACACACATCATGCAAACATCATCAATCAAACACTGGAGCTGTGATCAGTTGGATCACATCGGGATGCAGTAGCCGAGTGGGTAGAGCTTCCGCTTAAGAACGGGGGGGTTGCCGGTTCGAGTCCCTGCCGAGGTGCCCCTGAGCAAGGCACCGAACTCTCAATTGCTCCCCCCTCTGCGAAGGGTGGTAATATAATATAATGTAATGTAAGTCGCTTTGGATAAAAGCGTCTGCCAAATGATCGTAATGTAATGTAATGTAATCTTCAGCAGTTTTCCATCCCAGCCTTTTGAAAAGTTATTCACAAAGCCGACAGGTCAAAGGTCACAATCTGACATTATGGCAAGACGTTATGTGTAGTTATCTTCATATATATATACATTATATATATTAACATTTGTTATCATCCTTCAGATCCTCGCTGTAACTTTGTGGCCTTTTGACATTTCAGTCTAATCTGCTCCGTGCTGCTGAGTCCGACAGATATCAGGACGCCATCGTCTGAGAGCAGCTGAGGACCATGAGCTAAGGTCAAAGGTCATTGACGTTCTCTCTCTCTGCCCCTCTCCCTCTCCCCCCCCCCCCCCCCCCTCTCTCTCTCTCTCTCTCCCTCTCCCTCTCTCCCTCTGCCCCCCCTCTCCCCATCTCCCCCCCCTCTCTCTCCCTCTCCCTCTATGCTCCCTCCCTCTGCTCTCTGAAGACAATGAGGCTTTTTGTGCAGAGGGGAAATCATAGGACTCACATGCTTTGGCGTAAAAGCAGAGACAGATCATAGCAAACGCCAGAGGGAGGAGGACGGGTAAGGGGCAGCGACCTCAGAGCCTGCAGATCCAGACTGGGACACCTGTGAAGCAGGACGGGAATACTGAAGCATGGAGAACGGAAGAGCAGAAGAGGAAGCAGAGGACGGGATGGAAGCTGGGACAGAAGATAACACAGGTATCGTGCTTTAATAACATGAGGGTTGATTGAAAACTTCTGAGCTTGGCCTTTAAAGAAGAGACCAAGAGCGGGGACAGTTTTCCTGGATGTAATAGAATGTGATGTTGTTGTTTTATCACATAAACTGCATTGATTTGAGCTCAGCGCTCCAGAGGCATCGGGTCTCTGTGAGTTGGATGAAGTTTTGTTCTTGCTGGCTGATATCTATGATTGTGGCTTTGAACTACTTCAGCTTTCACCCTCTTCATCTTTCCCTGAGTCTGTTTGGCCTCAGATGATGACATCATATCAACTGAAACAGTTTGTAAAAGGATCAAACATGTCCTCAGTCATGTTGCATAAAGAGTCTTCCTCTGTTCAGGACTTATCAATTAACCCTTGTGCAGTGTTTTATCTGCTATCCCAGTTGCTTGTTATGGGATTTTCAAAGCTGGCTAAACACGGTTGTTGTCGATGTGTAGAAGATTGCAGGAATGTGTTGTGCATTGTGTGGAGAGCTTTGCCCTCTAGTGGCCTCTGATAGAACTGCAGCAGGACTCCATCAGTGTCTGCTCCACATAAAGCTGCAGCACACATTCATACAGAAGAACACATCAAAAACAACTACTGACCTACTCGTGTAATCGTGAGTATTTATCTGTGGAGCCTCTCAGCTGCACCACAACGCCACTTCCTGTTGGTTTATCACGTTTGAATCCCATCTAAGCGTTTGTCTGTTTGAGTTCAGCCGCTTGACGTCGACGGTTAAATGCAAATGTTCTGCCGAGGCAAATAACGTGACCTTGACACGGAGAGAGAATCTGCGTCCTGCAGACAGAAGAGTCTGTTGTCTGGAGA
>NW_027466891.1:0-12500 GCF_046128005.1 Genypterus blacodes | reverse complement strand
AGAGAGAGGGGGGAGGGAGAGGGAGACTAAACCTTAGTCTCTAATATATATTGTATGTGTATATCGACACATTGTGTGTGTGTGTGTGTGTATGTGCGTGTATGTTTGTATGTATGTGTGTGTGTGTGTGTGTGTGTGTGTGTGTGTGTGTGTGTGTCTTCCTGCAGGCTCTCCTCAGGCAGACCGGTGTGCAGCACCCAGACTACTACCTGTTGCTGGTGTGTATCCAGCAGTTCAGGTCCTTCTTGTCTCAGAACCATCAGCTCCTCCAGAACAACCAGGAGCTTCTGCTGCACAACCACAAAGAGGTCAAGAGGTCAGGATCCAACACACACACACACACACACACACCAACATCCATCTGACCCACGGAGCCTCTGAACCTGGTGGATATAACCGGTTCTGTTTGGGTCCTGCAGGTCCACCATGACTCACATGTTCCAGACCATGGACTGTGGGATTCAAACCAACGTCAGCTCGCTGTACGCACCCAGCGGCGCCGCACTGTGAGTGGAGTTCAGCTTCTCATGCCTGTGTGTTCTGTATGTCTCAGTCATGTTGTGGACTCATGTTGGTCTCTGCTTTGCTTGATGGATCACAGAGAACACGCTAACCACATGAAACGCACCAAGCAGCACCACCCGGAGCAGAGCCCGGCACGTCACTTCCCCGGTTGGGATCGAGACCGGGATCCTGAACCCGACTCTCTTTGTTACAACTCAGATCCTCGGCCTCTGCAGCTCCCGTATCTAAGCCCGGACACGGACTCACGGAATCACAAATCCTCAGGTCAGTGTTCACAGACCGACTGAAGGGAGTGACGGCTAACGTGACCTCACCTTGACCCCTGTGTGTTCAGGTCTGGGCAGCATCCCGGAGAGCGACAGGTCCACCACCAGCCAGCAGCGCCTGACCTCCAGATCTGGAGACTTCCGTCAGGTCCAGCCCGGCTCCGCTCTGGCCGACGCCCTTGTAGAGTTTCTCCTCCCTCCCGACCCCCCAGGGATGGAGGGCCTGTATGAAGAAGACGTAGGCTCTCTCAATGACGAGGGTCTGTTTGATCGCTGCTCCTCTGACTCCTCCGACTCGTCCATCGACATCGCCTTTGTGAAATGTCCTCCGGCCTCCTGGGGGGCTCAGCACAGGGGGGCGGCCCAGGTGTCGTCCATGCGCGAGGTCTACAAGGGCAACGGCTACAACAGGATGCTGAGCCGAGGGTGCGTGTCTCCAGACGAGGCCGTCATGATGCGGCAGAAGCAGCATCGCCCTCTTCAGGCCAGCCAGCGTAAGAGCAAGGTGAGCCGAGTTTCATAGCAGCACTTTGTCTACCCGGGCTCATGAGTAACGTCTCACTGCTTTCAGTCTCTGAACGGCCTGCAGCTGGAGAGCACAGTGAGCGCTCTGGATGCTGCCCCTCTATCAGACCACCCTCACAGAGCAGGACCAGGTGGCCACGCCAAGCTGGAGCGCCAGAGCAGCAAGGGCAGCAAAGGCTGTCCCACCCCATCCAGAAGGGTCCACAGCCCCCCGGGACCCCGAGCAAACACCGACAAACAGGAGGGAGATCACCGCTGTCTGCTCAGCATGGTGAGATCAGCAGACGGATCAGTGAAGCCAGTATACACCGTCAAACTGTGACCTAATGATGTAACACACACCCTCAGGACTCTGGGATCCAAACGTGGGCGGAGGAACCCAAATGGAAGGGCGGGGTCGATGAGAATAACCACACCCCTTTGAGTGAGAGGAGTCGCAAGCAGGACAAAGGAGGCTTCAGGAGCTCCTTCAAGAAGCTCTTCAAGAAGAAGTAAGCACAAGAGGAAGTCAGAACATGTGGACCAATGTAAGAAGGTTCTAACAAAGGCTGATGGTGACTGGAGGGGTGAAAGTCAAACCGATCTGTGTTTAATGTCCCTCTGATGTCCTCACAGGACCGGCGATGAGAAGAAAGAGAAGGGAGGAGAGAAAACCACAGAACACCAAAGCAACGGCGACCAGGAGACGCCGGGGAAAACCTGCAGGGCGGATCAGCTGGAGGGAGACCAGGGCACGGCTGTGTGAACCAACACACACACACACACACACACACATAATGCTTTACTGTATATCAAAGCATAAACATCCTGTATGCTGATCCTGACACTGAAGAAAGAAAGAGTTCAACCACTGGAGCCAGTTGGGACTCATATTTACTCCCCCAGATACAGGAAGCTTCATCCAGTAAGACACTTGGGTTTGTTTTGGATCAGGATGAACTGAATAACTGTGAATGTTCGTACGGCCACAACCAGAACCAGAACCACCCAGCTGATGAATGTGGTGTTTCTCCTTCTGGGTTGAAGTTGATTGATCAGCTGTGATTGAGTCTCTGTGGCTTTTAATGTTATTTAATATCATCGTCATACCAACATCAGAGTGTCGTCTGCATACAGTGACATCACACCAGCTACACGAGCGAGAGCTAAGCTACATAAGCTACATTTGTAAACACAGTGACATCATTCTGGTCAGAATCTGGAGACGAGAAGAAAAGAACTGAAACGTTTCCTGATCCTTTTCCCCTTCACACTGCAGAACGTCTGAGCGCCGTGTTGAGATCAAACACTTCAATGTCTGCTGAGCTCATCAAACTATTTAACGGCAACTGTTGACTTGTATTCATGAAATAAGAATTTAATTTTGAAAACATGCTGAAGCTGAATAAAGGTTGAGTCTGACACTTTGCTTTGTGGTTCTGCTGCTTGATCTGACAGAACTCTGAACCTAAACCAGGACTCACCTCTTACCCAGACCCCCCCCCCCCACACACACACAGACACACACACACACACACACACACACACACACACACACAGAGGACTTGAGTTCCTTCTTTTTAATGTGTTAACCTGTCATCTCATAAATCTGTTACACTTCTGAAACAAAATATAGGCATTATACAGTATGTAAAACAAACCCATTTTATTTTACACTATTTACATTCCATAACGTGTGCATTGCATTATGAAAACAAAAAGATCATGATGCTGTGACAGCGACAGAACAGAGGAGAGCTGCTGTGTGTGGCTCTGGATCAAAGCACGCTCTGGTTTCCTCTGCTGGCTTCACCCGGGTTCTAATCAAGCTTTAAGGTTGAATGAATACTTTAGGTGTTTCTGAGGGCGAGAGGAGCCACAGCAGCCTGAAACCAACGTGTCAATCATCTTCACACACACGTGATTTGAGCCAGAGCTGTTTGGGCTGATAACACACACACACACACACACGCGCAAAACGTCTGAGGAAACAAAGGAAGGCTACGTTGGCACCTGCCAGAGGAAATCATATGATCGGCGTGTTGCCATGACGACATAGGTTCAGATTGGACAGTTCAACTTTTATTCCCACAGAATATTTAAGGGGTTCTGCTAAAGGTTTACGATCCTAACCCATGAGCTGAGTCGGGTTCTGTTGCCATAGAGACGGCTGATATCAAAGATCTGTTTCACCGTAGAGAGGAAGTTTGATAAACATTTAGTCGTCAGATCTTTAAATGTAACACGTTTAAAATCTCTGCTCTTTAACTTCTCAGCTGAGTCTGAGCGTACAGGAAGGTGGACTCAGTCACACTCAGACTGAAGCCATGAATGGATTGATGATGACCGAGGAAAGGATGAGGATGTTTACAGACGTCTGTCACTCAGAAACACTGATCCATGGCCTCAGTCTGGGTGTGATGTGGAGTTGAGACGCTCATGAGGGAGGAGAGAGTCTCTACATCGTCAGGGCTTAGTGTCTGTTTGGGAACGTGAGACTTTTATTGCATCACTTCCTGCTGTTAAAAGCAGAACTCGACTTATGGAAGAGTAGAAACTGTAAGAGAAACGTCCTCTACAGCGACCTCTAGTGTCACAGCTTGCAAAGACCGCAAGTGTTCTGCACGCACCCACACACATGCATGTAGTGTGTGTGTTTGTGTGTGTGTGTGTGTGGGACCACAGGCTGCAAAAGTTGCAGCCAAAACACACAACAACACCTCAGGTCTGAGATTGGATTCAAATCTGGCCCGACTGAACTTTAGTGACCTTAGAATAACCTTCAGATGTGTATGTCTGCACTATTTTAACCCTTAACAGTAACATATACAGATGTGTAGACTTTGATGCTGCAGTATTACACTTTTCTCTTCTCCTATAATAATGAATTTAAAGTTATGATGCCTATAAACCGGTCCAAACCAGAGGAGTCAGAGGTCACGGGGTCATTTGAAGCTGCTGTTTGTTTGGCTGCCGCTCATACGTGTTCTACAACTACACACACACACACACCCACACTGTGCACACACACACGGGTCACATGGTATAATGACATCACATTTGTTTATCACCTTTGTCTCTGTGCAAATTCCTAACACCAGTGGTTCAATCATCTTTAAAAAAACAAAAACAAAGTTTGTGTAAAATGACAAAGCAAAGACGCATTTCTGATTAAAACACCGTTTTAAAAAAAAAAAATTGTAAAGATGAAACTTGCATACAAATGAACAGAACTCATAAAACGTCCACCGCCCCTGACGACGGTCGCTATGGCACAAAAAAAACGGGAAGTTACCATGGTAACGCATGCAGAATGAAAATGACCATTCGGTGATCGGCGCGGCTTCCTGCGTTTGCTCGTCCTCGTCCTCCTCCTCCTCCTTAGTACAACAAGATCGGACTGAAGCTGTTCACCCGGCTCCGCTTCCTGTCACCTGACCAGGGGAGCAGGAAGTCAGCTTCACTGCCCCGCCCCTCCTCCTATCTACACAACCAGTCTCTTAGTGTTCGTCTCTGTCAAAAAATACTACATTTATATTTACAACATTAAATAGAGGTCAATAAGCACTTGTGTGGTGATGGGGTCAGAGGTCAACGCTAGCAGAGTTGGCAAAGCTATTTAAGGGTTGTTTTTTTTTTTCCTTTTTGTTAAAACAAATAAAACAGGGAAGCCATCCTGGTTGCTATAGTTACATCATGCCACAATAAATAAAGGTATAGGTGAAAGAAAAAGAGGAAAGGAAAGGAGGAGAGGAAAAGTCTGTGTGTGCAGGATGGCTCTCCTGAAGCTGGAGTAGCTTAAGCTGGAGTAGCTGAAGCTGTAGTGTAGTAGTGTAGTAGCTGGAGTATAGTAGTGCTCAAGTCACTTTGGTGGAACCAGGAAGGATTCTGGATCCAACAGTTCAGATCCACGCCGCTCGTCTACACTGAGCTGAGCTACGTCACGCCACCAGCCCGCCTCGCACGCGTGGTTGCTTGGTTACGGGCGAGAGGCGAAAGGATGGTGGGAGAGGGAAGAGAAGACGAGTGTGTGTCTCCCAGTTACTCACACCCTGTTTGCATTAGTGGTAGAGGGTTGGTTAGAGTGTGTGTGCGTGTATTTGTGTGTGTGTTTGAGAGAGTGTGTGTGTGTGTGTCTCTCAGTAGCTGTTTTCGTGGCCTGCCAGGATGTAGAGGTTGCTGTGGGCGGTTGGGTTGTCTGTCGGCCGGCTCTCCAGCACCACCACCCTGCAACACACACACACACACACACACACACACACACACACACACACACACAGGTATAAACAAGTGCACAAAGTTACACAAAGAGATCAGTTTAGTTTTAAAGGAGGAGGGCAGAAGGTTAAAGGATGAAGCTGCTGATCAAACCCAACATGAGAGGAAGAGGAGGAAGAGGAGAGTTTCTACCATCTAACCACTGCTGCTTTAAAGAGGCGAAGCCTTGAACGACCTGTGTTTACCCACAGTGTGCACAGTGGTGCTCAGTCTGTTTGACCTCATTGAAGCATTGAGCCCCTTACAGAACAGACAGACGGACGGACCGTCTCTACCTCTCTACTCCTGGAGGCGGAGTCAGGAAGAGGCGGAGTCACATCCAGGATTCACTGAAGCCATAATAGAACCCCCCCACCCCACACACACACACACACACACACACACACACAGCTGCAGAGTAAAGAGAACACAGACACCACCATCATCCTTCCCTCTGATTGGTTCAGTGTGATGTCATGCAGGTTTCCTCTCCTGCTCAAACACACACACACACCTGGATCATGTTGGTGTCTATGCTCTCATTAACTAGCAGCATTAAACTCCCAGAAACTCCTGCTAACTCTCCCACCTAAAGGATCCTGAAGACTGAAAGAAGACATCAACCAGACCAACAGAGAGAGAGAGACAGACAGGGAGAGAGACAGATGGGAAGAGGGAGAAAGAGAGGGAGGAGGAGGAGGAGGAGAGTCTGAGCCTGCTGAGGCCCAGGAGCGGTGAGTGTACCTGGGCAGAGCGCGGCCTCTGTCCTGAGCATCTGGATCTCTACTGTCAGCACGTCTTCAGTGATAAAACATCAAAAAGGATGTTAACAGAGACCTGTGTGTGTGTGTGTGTGTGTGTGTGTGTGTGTGTGTGTGTGTGTGTGTGTGTGTGTGTGTGAGAGTGAGTGTGTGTGAGAGGGACTGTGTGTGCACGTGTGTGAGGGTGTGAGAGTGTGAGTGTGTGTGAGAGTGTGAGAGTGAGAGTGTGTGAGTGTGTGTGTGTGAGTCTCACCTGTCTGAGCCCAGTAGTCTGAAGATGCGTGTGCTGTCAGAGATCTCCTGTGTGATCTGAGAGGCAGAGAGCAGTCAGACTGAGATCACAGCAGCTAAACACCACACAGACTGCAGGGGGCGCCAGTGAGCACACAGGAGAGGACTCAGTCTGCTTTAAGATGATGAAACTTAAAGACACTTTCAAATCTTAGATAGAATTGTATTTTTCTAGAGTCTCACTGCTCCTCCTGCTGCTCGGCTTCAGACTATGATGCAACCTCCTCAACCAGGGATCAGAGCATCAGAGTTCATGTACTGTATAATACCCTCTACAGTGCTCATCTCTGTGTGTGTGTGTGTGTGTGTGTGTGTGTGTCTCACCTCATTGGTCTTGAAGCTGCGCCCCTGCATGCCGTGTCTCCAGAAGGCCAGAACGCTGTCCTGGAGACAAACTGCAGGGACAGAGACAACACGTTACAAATACAGATACTGATACCCTATAGGTCATGGGGGGGTTTGTGGGCGGGGCTTATTGAACTCACCTATGGATTCAATTTGGAAGTTGAAGGTGAGCTCAGCTGACAACTTCCTGCTGGACTTCAACCTGCCCTGGAGGTTCACTATCTTTATACACCCTGGAGAGAGAGAGAGAGAGGGAGAGAGAGAGAGAGAGGGGGAAGAGAGAGAGAGCGAGAGAGAGAGACAGAGACAGAGAGAGAGAGGAAGAGAGAGAGAGGGGGGGGAGAGAGAGAGAGAGAGGAAGAGAGAGAGAGACAAGGAGAGAGAGAGGAAGAGAGAGAGAGAGAGGGGGGAGAGAGAGAGACAAGGAGAGAGAGAGACAAGGAGAGAGAGAGAGAGAAAGAGAGAGAGAGGGGGGGAGAGAGAGAGAGGAAGAGAGAGAGAGGGGGGAGAGAGAGAGGGAGGGAGAGAGAGAGAGAGAGGGGGGGAGAGAGAGAGAGGAGGAGAGAGAGACAAGGAGAGAGAGGAAGAGAGAGAGGGGGAGAAAGAAAGTATTGGTAAGATGTAGGATGTAAACAGTGTAACGTTCTTCTCCAGGTGCATTAATGTGTTACTCACTGTCCAGACAGACCAGGATGGTGTCTCTCTCTAACTGAGTGACGTGGATCACACACGTCTGTGGTGTGTCTGTGTGAGAGAGAGAGAGAGGACAGAGCATCAGGACACACACACACACACACACACACACACACACACACACACACACACACACACACACACACACACACACACACACACACACACACACACACACACACACACACACACACACACACACACACACACACCTGCTTCGGTGAACCAGGACGAGGTGGCGTTGGGGTTGACGGTGCCGAACCGGACCACCTGGCTGAGCTCGGTGCCTTTGCTGACGGCCACACAGATCAGAGGGTACGTGTGCTCCGGCACCACCAGCATCTCAAACACCTCCAGGGGACACGGCAGCGGGAAGTCGATGTTCTGCGGGGAGACGCACACACACGGGGAGGTTTGTGACACAACAAAAGAAGGCGGGGCTCCAGAACAAAGGCGATAGAAACACACACCCACCTTGATGAGCATGAACTTCTGCATAGGCTCCACCCACTCCAGCAGCATGACGCTGGACTGGAAGGCTCCACACAGATACTTATGGCCTGTGTACGGGTTGCGCACTGCACACACACACACACACACACACACACACACACACACACACACACACACACACAGAGCAGGCAGCGTCACATGGAGGCTTGAACACTTTCTTACATCACTTGCTTTTCTCTTAAACTCTTAAACCGGAGGCTGAACTCACCTACGCAGCACTTTTGGCAACCTTTAGTGTCTGGAATCTTATTGGACACAGAGAACTTCCTGTGAAGGAGACGAAGAAGGAGAACATCCACTCAGAAAAAAGGCTGCAGGTCAACATACGACACAGATATGAACTGGTATGGACATGAAGGTTCTGTAGATGTTGATGCAGATCTGTTCCTGTTGGTTACCTGGGAATCATCTTATCGGGAAGCTTGTGTGTGGGAATGGCGACCGGTAACTTCTGCAGCTGCCTGGCCTGCTCAAAGAGGCCGCTCAGGCTGTGGGAGTACAGCTGGGACGCCTTTCCTACAGAGTCAAGAGAAAAGAGTCAATAACTGGCAGCAGAGGACCTGAGGACGGTGACCAGCTGGAGCCATGATGTCATACCTGATATGGAGAGGAGACAGCTGTTCATGACGTACAGCCAGGTGCAGCGCCGAGGGAACAGCTACACACACAACACACAACGAAACACACAACGACAACACACAGGTAGATGAGATTTCCTTTTTTCAGGTATTTTAGGTTCTGTCACGTTTGAGCTCAAACATCTTTGTCACAGCTCTACAGAACCAACACCATGTGTGTGTGTGTGCGTGTGTATCTACAGGTAGTAATAATGTGTGTGATATATTTACTGAGTGACTTCCTGTCTCACCTGTTCCATGGTGGTTTCATGCAGCTCGTTCAGGTTTAAGGTGTAGATCCCCTCCTCCGCCCCGAAGATTAAATACTGATCTGAAACACACAGAGGAGAGGTGTTATAGAGGAGATGTGTGTGTGTGCCCGTGTGTGTGTGTGTGTTTGCCTGTGTGTGTGTGCCTCCATGTGTGTGTGCGTGTGTGTGTTCCTTTGTGTGTGTCACCTCTGGTGTCGGGGTTGATCCAGGACGTGGCACAGTGGATCTTCAGGGGGCAGCCGTTAAACACTTTGGAGAAACAGGCACCCATCTGGGGAGAGAGAGAGAGAGAGAGAGAGAGAGACAGAGAGAGACAGAGAGAGAGAGAGAGATTAGAACTTGTTGATATTTGTAAGTTTTAAAGTAAAGAACATGAGGTCATTCATGTCCCAACAATCACTTGGTGACTAACAGGCTTACTTACATGGACTTTGGGTGTAGGAGGGAGACCGTTACTGATGGGCTTCTAAAGCAAACAGAGACACATACGACACACACACATGACACACACACACAACACACACACGACACACACACACACAGAGATTAGCATTGATGACTCTCACTAAAGACACTAAAACTAAAACCTCCCCAGGACTTCTTGGGGTCCAGTTTTGGACACCAGACGTGTGTGTGTGTGTGTGTGTGTGCTCACCGGAATGTCCTTTCTGTCCTTCCGTATGGGGACACTAGGGGGCATGGTGGACTGTTGTCTCTCTGCTGGACTGTCCCGCTCCCCGTTGTGCGGAGAATTCAGCCCGTTGCCTATGACGACAAGAGAGGCAGACCAGGTTTGTGTTGGTGTGAGCGAGAATGCAAAGTGTGTGTGTGTGTGTGTGTGTATTTGTGAGGGACAGAGAGAGGTCCATGCCGAGGACGACGATCTAAACTGCAGGACTGGACAGACAGGAGTTGAAATCAAACACTACTGTGAGCACAGAGGGAGGAGGGAAGGAGGGAAGGAGGGAGGGAGCAGGAAGGAGAGGATGAGATGTTGTCATGACTACAGACGGGCGTGAACGCGGCACCGGGACGCCGCCTGACCGGTGTTCTGTACTCTGTGTCTTCTGACTTGTGAATGTGGGAGAAGCATCACGGAGCCTTTAGACTTCAGAGACTGAACCAGTTTAAACTTCTTCTCTTTGTGATTGATCTAACATAAGGAGCTGCTGGAAGGGTTAATAAAGACGGAACGCTCTATGGACCTTCATGACAATGTTTTTGTCTTCTTCCTTCTAGCTCAGAGGAAGACAGACAGATGGATTGGATTGGACTGATTGGATTGATCAGAGAATCATGAGGATCAGACAAGAGGACTGTAGAGACACACGGTCACACTGAGCAGGAGGAGCTGATGGACAGAAGGGACTCAAGGAATTAAAAAGCACCTAGGAACGTCTGCAGTGTTAATGAGTCATGGACAAATAAAGCATCAGACTAGGAGGACCAACGGGAAACGAGACGACCAATCGGAAAAAAGGGACGACAAGAGTTTGTGGCGACTACCAATCTACCCGTCGTCTGCTCTTACTCTCTTCCTCCTTTTCCTGCTGCTCTTTCACCTCCTTCAGCACCTCCCACACCTCCTCCAGCTCCTCCTCTGTGTGAGGCGTGTGGAGCCACTCCCAGAAATGTCTAAAGCTCCCATCGTCCCCCGGCGCCGGGTTTTCGCCGTCCGTGCCCTGCGTGCTCTCGTTACCTAGGCTACTGCGGCGGTGGGGGGGCAGCTTCGGGGGCGGGGGCCTCGGGGGGACGTTGGAGGCGGGCTTGGCGGGGCTGGCCGTCTGCGGGACCGGGCAGCGCTTGATGGTCCCTCCTCCGCCGTCGTCCTCGCTGAGGGTTTGGCTGTCGTCGTGTTTCTGCTGCGGCGCCGGCGGCTGAGCTGTGGCGCTGATGGACTTGGGCTGAAAAGGACGCAGAGGAAGAAGAAGATGAAGATGATGGAACTGTCAACAGTGAATCCTTGACACTTCTGGACACTTTCAGATCTCAGTGGTGGTTTGTACCTTGGGAGGAAGTGGAGGCGGGACTTTGGGCCTCATGATGGTGCTGGATCTACTGAAGGACGAGAAGAAGAAGAAGAAGAAGAAGAAGAAGAAGAAGAAGAAGAGGAAGAAGAGTTTGGGCTTTGATCAAGAAGTCACTTTGAGCTTTAATCATATTATAGACAAGACAACGATATCCTTACAGCTGAGGTTCTTGCCATTTCAACACAAATGTAGCAACAGATCTCATCTCTACACACACTTAGAGGTCTGATCTGGTTTATGTGTGTGTGAATTCATGAGAGTCAAACACTGTAAAGACTCCATGACATGACAAGAACAACCTCACACACACACACACACACACACTTCAGCATCGACAGAGGCCGGGAGCCAATCACAGTGAAGACAAAGATGAGGATGCCAATCAAAATGAGTCATGGTGATCCCCGCAGACAAATGGCCCCGCCCCCAAAATAAGCTCGTCGTGAAGCGCAGCGGTGAAAATGTAGACAAGTCCAGACCTGGATGGGTCTGAACCGCCACGGCCCACTGAACACACACACAGCGCCCCACCTCTGAAGCTGTTAGGCTGAAGCTGCAAGCATTCTGTTAGTAAACCTGTGTGTGTGTGTGTGTGTGTGTGTGTGTGTGTGTGTGTGTGTGTGTGTGTGTGTGTGTGTGTGTGTGTGTGTGTGTGTGTGTGTGTGTGTGTGTGTGTGTGTCTGCTCCTCTTCTCAGGAGTGTGTAGGCGTGTTCATAAACTGTAATCTTCTTGACTCTGCTGATGGGTTTGTCACGATTCTGCAGGTGAACGTATATTTGAGAGCCAAGCAGCATTGCATCATGGGAGAGGGTCACATGTTGCCCCAGCCCTCATGTGTTCTACAGTGGCAGACGTAGTGAAGAAGAGAAAGTGGAAAATGTCTCAGGACAGAGCGCCAGGCTTTTACACAGCGAGGAGCGAGGCCGGGCGCCAAATGAGCTGCTTCTATAGAGGCGGAGGAGACGGGAGACAGGCGGCGGCGTGAATGTGCTTATGTACGTGCACAGAAAGACATGAACGCGTAAACACACACACACACACACACACAGCAAGGCGGCACACAGATGGAGATGCAAGTGGAGAACACACACACACACACACACACAGGATGAGAGCAAGATGAAGGTCATGAGGAGCTGTAATACAGGAAACCAAACCTGGATCTCACGTTTTATGTAGCATCATGTTTAAACTTTTCTGACCAATCACAGGGCTCTCCTCACTTCCTGTTATTTTAATCTTTTATATTTTTGTCCAATGGAAAAACTGGAATTTGGAAATACTTGAGGAATGAACAGAGAAACTGGTTCCTGTATGTTGTGCTTGTTAGTGTTGCTGTTAGTGGCAGGAGGAACACACACACACACACACAGGCTGTAAACACACAGACAAACACAGGCGGCGTGTGTGTGGCGTGATGGTGTG
>NW_027466890.1:2265000-2266950 GCF_046128005.1 Genypterus blacodes | reverse complement strand
TGTTGCAGGTTTGGCCGATCTGTTGTGTCTCTTGCTTCAGCATCTTTCTGGTTGTTCCCTTTGTTGCCACGCCGACTGTCACTGAACAAAAACATTAGCAGGATTTCCATCTCTCTCTCCCCCCACCCCCCCGCCCCCCGCCATGTTCCTCTTCATTTTCTACAATTCTTCATCACCATCACTCTTTCTCTCCCCCCCCCCCCCCTACGTTCTTCCTGTCCCTTCAATCCTCCATTTATCACCGACCCCATCTACTCTCTCCCCATCTCAATCTCCATCTATCTCTCCCTCCCTGTTACTTCGGCCCTGTCCATCCATCTCCATCCCTCTCTGCCTCTCCTTCCTCTCTTTCTCTCCCTCTCTCTGTATTACTTTCTCCCTCTCCACACTCTGCTGGGTGTCCTGTTCCCTCTCTCTCTGGGAGTAGCAGACCTCCTGACGGCTTAGTATTGATCCTCCTATCTCCTTCTCTTGCTATTTCTCTCTCTCTCTCTGCCTTACACACACAAACACACACACACACATGCACATGCATTAGGGTGACAAGATAAAAGGGCTTGTATACCCCAAGGCAAAGCTAAACATGAGACCAGAGGCTCTCTCCTTCCTGTATACAGTATGTATGCAGAACAGAAACTACCCTCAGCACACACACACACACACACACACACACACACACACACACACACACACACACAAACACACATATACACACACAGACACGTTACCAAACCTCTGGCACAAACCTCACCTAAATTAGCATTCCATTTATCTACAAAGCTGAGCTGTATGTAAAATAACACAAAACTTCTGCTGCTTCTGTTTCAAAAGAGCAAAGTCGAGCACAAAGGAAAACTTCCAGATAATATAACTATTATAATCTGTGCCTCCAGGGAAAACACACGACCCTGCCTGGAAGGAGTTCCTGGTTTCTGTGTAAGTCGGAGCTGTCCTGGAAACCGGAGAGTGTGTGTGGTGCGTATGTGGACAAAAGGGGAGCGAGAGAGACAGATAGAGAGACAGAGAGAGAGACAGACAGAGAGAGAGCCCCGTTTCATCAGGTGCCTCCATCCTGTTTTAAAGGACCGAAGCTTGTACGAGTCTGTTTCATCCATCCACCCACTAATCTATCCCTCCCTCCTCTCCTTCCTCAGGTCTTTGTGGTTGAAGCAACACGGTAAATTCAACAAATGTCTCCTAAACATCAGCCAGTCAGAGCTCAAACTGGATTCATTGACTTACGATTGATCTCCATCCTTGTGCCTTAATAATATAAAACACTACACACCTGTCAGCCGTGTAATGTTTCATATTATTCATCATAAATATGACGAGTCTGCACCTTTGAGTTAAGAGACGACATTTTTACATTAATTCAATCAGTATTTGGGCAATCTTATCTTGAGTTTCTTCAATTAAAATAAACAATTCAAACGTAATCTTGCTTTGGGCTCCTGACGGTGGTTAGCCAACGTGTCTGCTAGGTGATCTGGATTATGACGCTTTTATCCAAAGCACCCAGGGCGACTGCAGACATCTCAGATGGGAATTGAACCCCTCACCATGGCGTCGTTGGTGCTGTGCCCCCGTCCGTGTGCCACGCAGCTAACAAGGGGCTGTCAGGGAATCGATACCTGGCATGAAAAATGATGTGACTCTCTGCTGCTGTGGCCACATCAATCACGCCATTACCATTAGCTCATCTCTCCTCGCCAACGCAGACTCCCTCGCTCTCTCTCTCTCTCTCTCTCGCTCGCTCGCCCACCCCCCTCCCCCTGCCAGCTCAGCGGATGCCCCTTGTCACAGCTCCTATTTCAGCCTTCTGAAGTTTCCTAATTGATCGCAATTAGAGCTGCTACCAAGCAAAGGGGTGGGGCAGACAAACAGGGGGCGGAGAGAGAGAGAGAGAGAGAGAGAGAGAGAGAGAGAGAGAGAGAGAGAGAGAGAGA
This sequence comes from Genypterus blacodes, assembly GCF_046128005.1. Taxonomy (NCBI): domain Eukaryota; kingdom Metazoa; phylum Chordata; class Actinopteri; order Ophidiiformes; family Ophidiidae; genus Genypterus; species Genypterus blacodes. The sequence continues at coordinate 2,265,001 of NW_027466890.1, read as the reverse complement.
G